>NW_026114191.1:142769-180989 GCF_018139145.2 Gymnogyps californianus | reverse complement strand
TGAGATTATTCTCTATGTTTTCTTTGCCTTAGTCTTCCCCAGCAAGGTCTCCCAAACCTTTGCTCCTTGAGGCAGGACTCTGGAGGAAAACAACCAGCAGTGGGCGTGGATCAATTCCGGTGTCACTGGAGCAAACTCAGTCCTTTCCAGTCCGTGGGGCTGGAGGGGCGGCATCCCAAGGAGCGAGCAGACCAATGTCAGAGTGAGGCCACTCTCAATCATCATTGGAAGGTCATGGAGACTGGGGAACTTCTGATGGGAGCACCCAAACATTGCATGCACCTTTCAAAAATGCCCAAAGGTTGAGCAGGCTGTGCCCCTGAGTGTGTCCACTCGGATCCCCTTTCTGGGTGTCTGAAAGGCAGGCGACTGGATTTACCCACAGGAGATTGTGCCCGGCCAGCCTCTTTGCTTTTTCGGAAGGAAGGGCAGGATTGCTGGACAGGGGAGAGCAGTGGTGCTCTTCTACCTGGAGGTCAGCAAGGCTTTCAGCATCGTCCCCTGCAATATTCAGTAGTAGGATATTATGGCCTGCAAGGGGGATAAGCAGATGGGTAAAAACCAGCTGGAGAGGTGAGCTTGGAGGTACATGGACAATACGTGGTCCTCTGCCTGGAGGCATCTAGCTAGTCGGGTCCTGCAGGGCTCTATTGGCAACCTGCCCTGCTTCATGTCTTTTTAATGACCTGGAGGAAATGCAGAGTGATTTTTCATGACATTTGTAGAAGACATCACACTGAGGAGAGCAGACGCTACACTGGAGGGCAGGGTTGCCACCACAAAGGACATAGACAGGCCGGTGGCACGGACCAATAGGAACCTCATGGTATCCAATAAGGACAAATTCAAAGTCCTTCCCCTGAAGTAGACCAAAGCTCTGCAATGAGATAGGGCAGGGACTGCCTAGGTGAGTCCTTGGGTTTCATTAGGCAAAAGATGAGCCATCAACATGGAAGGCCAACAGCACGCTGGGCTGCACGAGCAGGAGCACAGCCAGGGGAAGTCATTAGCTCCCTCTGCTTACCACTTGTTTCACCACATCCAGACTGCTTACCCAGGTTTTGGTGCCCCACAAGGCCAGAGAGACATTGGCAAACTGGAAGCAGTTCGGTAAAGGGCCACAAAGATGGTCAGGGCTGGAGCACTTGTCCTGTAGGAGAGGGGGAAGGAGCTGGGCTTGTTCACCCTGGAGAACGGAGGGCTTTGAGGGCGAGGACCTAACAGCCTTGCACTGCCGACGGTGAGGTTTCCAAGAAGTCACTGTGGTGCAAGACAGGAGCACAGCAGGCAATGAGCTGAAGCACGAGAGGGTCAGGCTCAATACAGGGAGAAACCTTTGCAACATGAGGACAGTCAGACACGGGAAGCTGTTTCCCAGAGAGTGCGCGCTGCCTCCGTCCCTGGAAGTGTCTCAGACGCACCTGCATAAAACCATGAGCAACCCCATGTGACCCTGCTTTGAGTTGGCTTGTCTACAGACATCTTCCAAGGTCCCTTCCAGCCTGGATGACACTTCCATTCCTTCCCTTCATGGCCGGAACATTAAGGAAAGCACTCAGGTTCCCTCTGGCTGTGGCAATAATTCCCATCAGGTACAAGGCTGCATCACCGGCACCCCAAAGAGCACCAATGACATCCTTGGCCTCCCCTTTCCTTTCCTGCTTCCCTTTTCCCCCTCTCAAGTTCTTCACTGCTAGCACCTCAGAGCTCCCAAAAAGTCCATCCGACCCTGGCTGGTTGGGAGGGAGTTAATTTTCTTCATCGCAGCCTAGTAAGGCACCAAGTTTGGATTTGTGATTGAAAGAGTATTGATAACAAGCCGATGTTTTAGCTATTGCTGAGCAGTGCTTACACAACAGGAAGGCCTTCTCTGTTTCTCACGCTGCCCCCAGCAAGTGGGCTGTGGCTGGGCAAGAAACTGGGAGGGGATAGAGCTGGGACAGCTGACCCCAACTGACCAAAGGGATATTCCATACCGGATAACGTCATGCTCAGCAGTAAAAGCCTGGGGAAAGGAGGATCGGGGGCATTTGTGGTTATGGCATTTGTCTTCTCAAGTCACCGTTACATGTGATGAAGGCCTGGAAGCTTTAATGGAAATGGCTAAACATCCTCTGCCGATGGGAAGTAGTGACTGAATTCCTTTTTTGTTTTGCTTGCAAATGGAGCTTTGCTTCACTTATGAAACTCTCTTTATTTCAACCCATGAGTTTTTCTTGCTTTTACCCTTCCGATTCTCTTCCCCACGCTGCTGTTGGGGGGAGCAAGCAAGTAACTGGGTGGGGGCTTAGTAGCTGGCTGGGGTCAGCCCACCACCTCTGTTAATCCTTTCTCTGTTGGCCATGCTTTTCTTCTTTTGCATCCTCCTGTCCTGGTTTCGGCTAGGACAGAGTTAATTTTCTTCCTAGTAGCTGGTATAGTGCTGTGTTTTGGATTTAGTAGGAAAATAATGTTGATAACACACCGATGTTTTTAGTTGTTGCTAAGTAGTGTTTATACTAAGTCAAGGATTTCTCAGCTTCTCATGCCAGCCAGCAAGAAGGCTGGAGGGGCACAAGAAGCTGGGAGGGGACACCGCCAGGACAGCTGACCCAAACTGGCCAAAGGGATATTCCATACCATATGACATCATGCCCAGTATATAAACTGGGGGGAGTTGGCTGGGAGGGGGATCGCGGCTCAGGAACTAACTGGGCATCGGTCAATGAGTGGTGAGCAATTGCATTGTGCACCACTTGTTTTGTATAGTTTAATTCTTTTAGTATTACTATTGTCATATTATTATTATTATTGTTTTTCATTCCTTTCTGTCCTATTAAACTGTCTTTATCTCAACTCACGAGGTTTTTTTTCCTGATTGTCTCCCCCATCCCAGGGGTGGGGGGCAGTGAGCGAGCGTGCTTAGCTGCCGGCTGGGGTTAAACCACGACACCTGCCCGTGGACTTTGTGGATTCAGCCTTGCACACTCACTTCCCACCTTGGTTCTTTCTTGGGGGTCCACTGCAATGACACTGTGGCCCTGCCAAGTGCCAGACCCCAGCTCATTCACAGAGCCCTAAGGGCCTTTCTGCTGCCTTTCCTCCTGTCCCTTGCTCAGGGTTGGGAGGAGAGAAAGGAAGAGCAGGTGAGGTTTGTGGGTGCCAATGATTGAGCTGGGGGAGCAGAGCCATCACATCCAAAATGATCTAAAGGCTATGCTAGTTCTAAAGTGTTCTCTTCAGCTCCTTTCTTGGAGGCCTTACATCTCCCACAGGAACCTGCAAATGCTGAGATCCCTCCATCCCCTCTTTCAGCAATTCAGTTGAGAGTACCCAAGGCAGAGGCTTTCTTTCAATTCTGTTTCACCTAAAGCACCCCATGCTCTGCAGCTATGCCAGGAAACTTGCAGAAGGAACACTCCTCTGGACAAGAGGTGGATGTTCCCAGGAATCTCAGGAGGCATGGCATACTGTCAGCTGTGTTGATGGAGCTGGTCAAATGCCTCATCTCCATGTCTGTAATGGTGGCCTAGGTGCCTGCTTCACGTGTAAGCTCTCTCTCTGGATGCTGGCATGTACTGAGCAACCTGGTCTGACCTCAGAGCTTGCCCTGCTTGGAGCTGGGCGTTGCACTACCAACCTCCTTAGCTGCCTTCCACCCTGAATTCTCCTATGAGCATATGATGCAGAGACCCTCACCTCCACCTTCATCTTTTCTCAGAGGGCACGTGGTGAAGGCACAGGCTCTTGGAAGGGTTGGTGGGAAAGAGTCTTCTGGGGGTCTCTAGTCCAGCCTCCAGGCTGGCTGTGGCTGTGGAGCTGAAACCTGAAGAGCTCCAAAGGTGGAGATCACAGCAACGCTCCTCCTAGTCCATTTTCTTTTTCTTGAGGCTCAGCCTGAAGCTCCCAAGAGGCAGTTTGTGGCTGTTGCCTCTGTCATATCATTGGCCACTGCAGAAGAGAGCTTGGCTCCATCATCTCTCCACGTAGGTGTAGGCTCTTATGAGGTTGCCCCATGCCTCCACTTCAGCAGGCTAGAGAGGCCCAGTTCCCTCAGACTCTCCTCACAGCTCCTGCTTTAGGCTCCTCACTCCATCTTGGCAGGCCTCCTCCGCACCCTCTCCAGTCTCTCCATTCCTTTTGAAAGGCAAAGCCCACTGGCTCATATGGCAGCCATCAGGACTCGCAGGCCCTTCTCCTCAGGGCACTCCTTAGCTGCTATGTGCTCACTGCCTGTGCTGCTGCCTGGAGTTCTGCAGCTTTTCCTTCTCAGCCTTCCGGTTTCTGTTGGCCAAATCCCCAGGGGGGTCAAGGTCCCTCTGGACTGAACCTCCAGCAGGCAGGCATTCAAAGTACATGTGCTGATGTCCCTCCTGAGGCATGATGCCTCTAACAAGACCAGAACTTAGTAGCACAGGACACTACAGATAAGAAAAGAGTACTAGTGTCATGGAGTTGCTAATCAAGGTAGAAAGCACCGGATAACCATCTCAGAAACAAGAAAGGAGGGTGCAAAGTGAGGAAATGCAGCGCCAGTGGGGAAATGGTGAAAAGGGGTTGACTTTTTGCAAGGGAGTGGATAAGGTTGGTTAAAGAGTAGGAGTGGAGAGGTGGGGAAAGAGTGAAAAGGGAATGAATGGGGAAGCAAAGGAAATGATCAGGGCTGTTTGGGGATACCTGTCAAGTAGCCCTGCATCTGAGCCACACAGCCTGGAGCAGCACAAGAAAGCTGCAGCTGCTCTGACTATATGAACATCTGACTTCCATGGTCACAGGAAACCTGTGAACTTTCCTTACTGTCACCACTGCCTTACTGAGGCATGCTTTACCATTGGTAAGTCAGTCCATGCTGCCTGCTTTTGGACACATTCTTCTCTTTTAGGTGCCCAGAAATGTCACTCAAGAGGCCTCTCATTGATGGCCCACTCCTCACCAAAGCAAGCTTGTACAGCTGTGGTTCCCTGGGTTGCACTTTTGGCCCCTTTCAAAGATGGGTGCAGCATTGGCATGTCCTCACTCACAAGAGACCTCTACTAATCCCAATTCAAAAGGGATATTCCAAAGAAATATCAATCTTCCCCTGTAACTCTTTACCACTATTTTGCCTGTTATATGGTGTATTTAGTTTCTCTGATCTTTCATATACTTACACCTGTCCTGATACAATGACCATTTCTGAAGTCATCTTGTCAGATGCAGACGGCCGAGGCAAAGGCCCTTTCCATTATTCTCCACTTTTCTCCTCCCCTTACTCTTTGTTCATTCACATCCCTCTCACCTATGCTGCTGCTTGGAGGTTCCGGGAGTAAAAGTTGGCCTCTCTTTCAGTAGTCTAATTCTCTCTGTAGCCAACTTTTTAGTTATGTTTCTATCCAGCTTTTTGTATCTACCCATCTAAAACATTTCTGACAAGATTATCCTTTGTAAAAAGGCAACCTCACTAGAGGCAGCTTGTACTGAGCCTATGGTTACAGAGTGTGTTTGATTGTTTATGAAAACTGATCATGCTTTACTTTTCTTGTCTTACAAATAGGAAAAAATCTTCTGTGCCTGTGTGCAGCCAGTTCTCTAAGGAGAGCAGGCGGGAGATGGTGCAAAGGAGCTGTAACATCCAGCTGCAGACTTCAGTGGAGAAGTCTGATGCAAGGAAGAGTGATGCAAGTCCCAGGTGGCCAATGTCAGAAATGGTGAGGCTGGGGAGGTGAGGAGCAAAGTTCTCCATACAGTGTCAGACCTCAAGGGACTGCTTTTCCTACCTGTCCAGACCTCCTGAGGAGACACTCTGCATCAATATTAATGAGAAAGCTTCTATCACCTCTTCTTTAAACTGAAAAGTAATTAAAAATATACTTTAAAAAAACCTCATTCTTATTAGGTGCACTTTGAAATCTTCCTCCTTCTCTACAGTATGAAATGACTCCAATTAGCTGTACAAGTCTTGAAGACTTGAAGAAAATTAGGAAGAGAAATAGTTCATTAGGCTTTCTGTATTTTAATGAGCCCCATGATGTATTTGGTGCTGAATCCATGAACCTCAGACACTGGTGGGAGGAGATTGAACAAACCTCTCAAGAAGTCCAAGTCAGAAGCAAAACCCAAAGTACCTTGAAGCACTGATTGGCCCCACTGAGGGCCTTTACTGACAAAGCCTCCCCAGGGACTCGTTAGAGCAGAGAATTGGAGGCTGTGATTGCAGGTAGGCAAAGGCACTGTGCAGGCGGCTGTAATGCTGAGAAAACCCTTGCTTTGTCTTATGAAGCACAAAGGCCGAGCTGTGATCTCCAGCCCATGGGAAGGCAGGTCCTATCCCTCATGTGTAACTAAGGGCTCTTCCTGGGGGCAGTGGGATGTGAGGGTGAGCAATGCCAAGTGTAGGAAAACTGTGCCACACCTCCCGGTCTCCCCAAGCAGAGATGAGGAAGAACCAAAGTTCAGAACCTCAAAATAAAGTTCCTCCTGCTAGGCCTCAGTGGCAGAAGCAACTGCCATGGCCCAAGGGGACAAAGACCTGGGTTCCTTTGGGCCTTTCAGCCTTGCCAGAGCACTTGACCATCTCTACTGCAGGCTGTCCCACACTGTCCCATGCCTGCACGTCATTCTCCTCTAGGCTGCAGACATCCGTCTTTATTTCCCGCCTTGCTCTCACCCTGGCATTTCTGTACCTTCACTGATGTCTCTCGACTCATCCCGCTTTCCTTGAAACACAAAGCCATGGGCTGATCCACGCTCCCTCTGGGTGACCTCTTGCACCACAGCAGTACCCTTCGAGTGACACAGCAGTGACCCTTCTTCCTCCTGATAGCCAGTCTTTACCTTCTAAGTTGCACTTCGATGATATTTTTTTTTCTCTCTCCTGCTTTTTCCCACTACCACGGAAAGCTTGACCATTCTCAGAAAGGACCCTTCAAGCAGGCAACCCAATCCGTTAGCCTTCTTGTGGCCCTTTCACCTGACCAGACAGAAGTAACCTCACCATGATCTTCTAAACCACATGACTGCTGCTGGCCTTTCAGCTTCCTCATATAGATGCACACCAAGCCATGTGCCTGCGGGCTGTCCCATCATGTACTCTTTGGGTGAATGGACATGACAACTGCTATCCAAGCCTGTCCTGGTTTAACCCCAGTCAGCAACTAAGCACCACGCAGGCACTTCCCCCTCCCCCTCCAGTGGGGTGAGGAGGAGGAAAGGAAAAAAAAAGAGTAAAACTCGTGGGTTGAGATAAGAACAGTTTAATAACTCAAGTAAAATAAATACGACAATGATAATAATGAAATATAATAATAATAATAGTAATTGAAAAGGAATAGAACAAAAAAAAAGGAGGGAGGAGGGAAGGAAAAAAAACATGTGATGCCCAATGCAATTGCTCACCACCCGCTGACCGATGCCAGAGCAGCGATGCCGCACCTCCGGCTAACTCTCCGTCTTTATATACTGGGTATGACGTTCCATGGTATGGAATACCCCTTGGGCTAGTTCAGGTCAGCTGCCCTGGCTATGCTCCCTCCCAGCTCCCTTGCACACCTGCTGCTGGCAGAGCATCGGGAAACTGAAAAGGCCTTGGCTTAAGATAAATGCTACTTAGCAACAACTAAAACATCAGAGTGTTATCAACATTATTCTCACACTAAATCCAAAACACAGCACTGTACCAGCTACTAAGAAGAGAGTTAACTCTGTCCCAGCTGAAACCAGGACAATATCCACCCTTTATTCTATACCATTTATGTTATGCCCAGATCCCACACTTTCTGATACATCTCCAATTAATCACCCTCACTTTTCCTGTCTTTTAATATATACACACAGATATCATTCCCACGGTCTATGGGCCATCTCTATCAAATGTCTGTTGAGTTCATTCAGTCCATGACTTTGAGCTCCATCTGTCGTAACAGTCTGTCTGGGTAGGAGGGATGATGCAAAGTCCGCTCAGTCGGCAGAACAGGATTGGGCTTCGGTGTGGTGTGGTAGGCGGGTGACATTGGGCGCAGCAGGAGGATGGTGTGTGGTGTCGGATTGTTGCATGCTGAAGTCAGTCCTGGTTCCATCCTACTGCACTTCACTCAGTTTTGTCAAAGTTCATTCTTCATTAATCTAAGTAATTCTTACTGTAATACCATTAATATAGCATATAACAATTATAATAATGATGACATAGAGTGGCAAGATTATATAGCAATTGATATCATACAATTTAATCTGTTGGCTGTTCTCACCTAAAATCAAGTCCCCTTGAGGCACACATCGGACTTCCCCATCCTTCCGCATCACCCACCAAGTGCACCCAGGCCCTTGAGCAAAAGCAATCCCACAAATGGGTTTGCCTTTGCCTGAGGCAGGAATAGCCCAAACTGTTTTTCCTAGCGTATTTTTTATGTGCACTACAGGAACTTTATAGCCTTCTACTGTACGTAAAAGTTCTGATTGGGCGGGGCCAGCTCGATTGACAGATCCTCTAGTGTTGACTAACCAGGTGGCCTTTGCTAGATGTGTATCCCAATGTCTGAAGGTCCCACCACCCATTGCTCTCAAGGTAGTCTTTAACAACCCATTGTATCGCTCGATTTTCCCAGAGGCTGGTGCATGATAGGGGATGTGATACACCCACTCAATGCCGTGCTCTTTGGCCCAAGGTGTCTATGAGATTGTTCCGGAAATGAGTCCCATTGTCTGACTCAATTCTTTCTGGGGTTCCATGTTGCCATAAGATTTGCTTTTCAAGGCCCAGGATAGTGTTCCGGGCAGTGGCATGGGGCACGGGATATTTTTCCAGCCAGCCGGTGGTTGCTTCCACCATTGTAAGCACATGCGCTTGCCTTGGCGGGTTTGTGGGAGTGTGATGTAGTCAATCTGCCAGGCCTCCCCATATTTGTATTTCAGCCATCGTCCTCCATACCAAAGAGGCTTTAACCGCTTGGCTTGCTTAATTGCAGCGCATGTTTCACATTCATGGATGACCTGTGCGATAGTGTCCATGGTCAGGTCCACCCCTCGATCATGAGCCCATCTATATGTTGCATCTCTTCCCTGATGGCCTGAGGTGTCGTGGGCCCACCGAGCCATGAATAATCCACCCTTATGCTGCCAATCAGATCTACCTGAGCTACTTCAATCCTAGCAGCCTTGTCTACCTGTTGATTGTTTTGATGTTCTTCAGTGGCCCGGCTCTTAGGTCCATGAGCATCTACGTGATGTACTTTCACAACCAAGTTCTCTAGCCGGGCAGCAATATCTTGCCACAATGCAGCAGCCCAGATGGGTTTACCTCTGCGTTGCCAGTTACTCTGCTTCCATTGCTGCAACCACCCCACGGAGCATTTGCCACCATCCATGAGTCAGTATAGAGATAAAGTATTGGCCATTTTTCTCGTTCAGCGATGTCTAAAGCCAGCTGGATGGCTTTCACCTCTGCAAACTGACTCGATTCACCCTCTCCTTCTGCAGTTTCTGCAACTTGTCGTATAGGACTCCATACAGCTGCCTTCCACCTCCGATGCTTTCCTACAATGCGACAGGACCCATCAGTGAACAGGGCATATTGCCTCTCATGTTCTGGCAGTTTATTATACAATGGGGCCTCTTCAGCACGCGTTACCTCCTCCTCTGGTGATATTCCAACATCTTTGCCTTCTGGCCAGTCCGTGATCACTTCTAGAATTCCTGGGCGACTGGGGTTTCCTATTCGACTTCGTTGTGTGATCAGTGCAACCCACTTACTCCACGTAGCATCAGTTGCATGATGTGTAGAAGGGACCTTCCCTTTGAACATCCAGCCCAGCACCGGCAGTCGGGGTGCAACAGGGAGCTGTGTTTCAGTACCAACCACTTCTGAGCAGCTCGAACTCCTTCATATGCTGCTAAGATCTCCTTTTCAGTTGGAGTATAGCGGGCCTCAGATCCTCGATATCCCCGACTCCAAAACCCTAGAGGTCGACCTCTGGTCTCCCTGGGTGCTTTCTGCCAGAGACTCCACGTAGGGCCATTCTCCCCGGCTGCGCTGTAGAGCACATTTTTAACATCTGGTCCTGCCCGGACCGGCCCAAGGGCTACTGCATGAACTATCTCCCGTTTAATCTGTTCAAAGGCTTGTTGTTGCTCAGGGCCCCATTTAAAATCGTTCTTCTTCCGGGTCACTTGATAGAGAGGGCTTATAATCAGACTATAATTTGGAATATGCATTCTCCAAAAACCTACAACGCCTAAGAAAGCTTGCGTTTCCTGTTTACTAGTCGGTGGAGACATAGCTGCTATTTTGTTGATCACATCCATTGGGATATGACAACATCCGTCTTGCCATTTTATTCCTAAAAACTGCATGTCCTGTGCGGGTCCCTTCACCTTGCTTTGTTTTATGGCAAAACCAGCTTTCAGAAGGATTTGGATTATTTTCTCCCCTTTCTCAAAAACTTCTTCTACTGGGTTGCCCCATACGATGATGTCGTCAATGTATTGCAGGTGTTCTGGAGCTCCGCCTTTTTCCAGTGCATTCTGGATTAGTCCATGGCAAATGGTGGGTCTGTGTTTCCACCCCTGGGGCAGTCGATTCCAGGTGTACTGGACGCCCCTCCAAGTGAAAGCAAACTGTGGCCGGCACTCTGCTGCCAAAGGGATTGAGAAAAATGCATTGGCAATATCAGTTGTGGCGTACCACTTGGCTGCCTTTGACTCCAGTTCATATTGAAGTTCTAGCAGGTCTGGCACAGCAGCACTCAGCGGTGGTGTGACTTCATTCAGGCCATGATAGTCTACTGTTAGTCTCCATTCTCCATTAGACTTTTACGCTGGCCAGATGGGGCTGTTAAAGGGTGAGCGAGTCCTGCTGATCATTCCTTGGCTCTCCAGTCGACAAATCAGCTTATGGATGGGGATCAGGGAGTCTCGGTTGGTGCGATATTGCCGCCGGTGCACCCTTGTAGTAGCGATCGGCACCTGTTGTTCTTCGACCCTCAGCAACCCCACAACTGAAGGGTCCTCAGAGAGTCCGGGCAAGGTGGACAACTGTCCAATTGCCTCTGTCTCCAAGGCAGCTATACCAAAGGCCCACCGATACCCCTTTGGGTCCTTGAAATACCCTCTCCTGAGATAATCTATGCCAAGAATGCACGGAGCCTCTGGGCCGGTCACAATGGGGTGTTTTTGCCACTCATTCCCAGTTAGGCTTATTTCAGCCTCCAATACAGTTAGCTGTTGAGATCCCCCTGTCACCCCAGAAATACAAATAGCTTCTACCCCTTTACAGCTTGATGGCATTAGAGTACACTGTGCACCGGTGTCTACCAGAGCTTTATACTCCTGTGGATCTGATGTGCCAGGCCATCGAATCCACACAGTCCAATAAACCCGATTGTCCCTTTCCTCCGCCTGGCTGGAGGCAGGGCCCCTCTAGTCCTGGTCATAGGAGTCTCCACTCACTTATTGTAAAAACGGATTAGAGTTCCTTTTCATAGAATCAGGAGTAAGATCAGCCCTTCCACTCTGTCGGCCACACTGCTCGCAGTGCTCGCTGGAGGCTGAAGCAACCATTTTCCTGGAAGAACCCTCATTTGTGGTTGGTTGTCTTCGCAATTCACGTACCCGTGCATCTAGGACCGAGGTAGGTTTTCCATCCCACTTCCTCATATCCTCTCCGTGGTCAAGCAGGTAAAACCACAGGGTACCCCGTGGTATATACCTTCTCTCTCCTCTCTCTTGCCCAGAAGAATACCTTCTCCTAATAGCTGAGGTATTGGTCCGTACAGGTGGGCAGCCAAACTTATCCTCAAATCGCTGGAACTCTTGGGACCATTTCTCGGCTAGTATGTCTGGCAGTTTCTCCACAGCCGCGACGAGGGAGGAAGTGAGACTTTCTTTGTATTGCTGAAGTCAGCGAGCCAATTCATCTACTGTCGGTCCCTCCTCGTCTTTCCAGTCCATTACTGCCAATGCATTGGCATATGATGATGGTGTGCTTCGTACAAACTTCCGCCACATGGGTTGTGCACATTGGACTTCATCTGGATCTGTGGGTAACTGCCCATCATCTGGGTCATAATAAACCATCTCCCGCATGGCTAATTCCCTCAGGTACTGGATACTTCTCTCCATGGTGGTCCACTTGCCTGGGTGACATACAACATCTTCCTTGAAGGGGTACCTTTCCCTCATGCCTGATAGAAGTCTCCTCCAGAGGCTGAGGGCTTGCGTTTTTTTCCAATTGTCTTGTCAATGCCCCCTTCCCTAGAAAGGGATCCCAACTGCTTGGCCTCCTTACCCTGTAATTCCAAGCTACTTGCCCCATTATCCCAGCATCAGAGCAGCCAGGTGATAATGTGCTCGCCTGGATGACAGCTGAAGTCTTTGCGCATATCTCACAGCTCACTCAGGGATAGTGACCGGGCGATTATCTCCAGTTCTGCCTCTTCCTCCTGTTCTCGTGATGACCCTGCTTCACCTTCATCCTTCGCTAAGCGAACTGGTTTTTTTGTATATTTCCTCTTCTGTATAGGGGCGATGATTGATATTGGCACTGGTTGATTCTCTAGTTCAGCTGCATCATCCATCGCCAAGGTTTGAGTTGCCACAGTGCCTGTTGCTGGGGTTTGAGTAGCCACACTGCTTGTCGCTGGGGTTTGAGTAACAGCAGTACCTGTCGCCAGAGTCTGAGTGGCCGTAGTGCCTGTCGCCAGAGTTGGAGTAGCTGCAGTCGTGGAGGCTGATCTCTGGGTGGTATTTTTAAATAGTTGTTTAACCCTAGACAAGATCTGAATCACATTCAGGAACAGGCTGATTCCTAGCAATAGGACCATACTAAGTTCAACATCCCAAGGATATTCAAAATTTACAAACTCCTTCAATGCTATTGCAATTAACCTGGCAGAGAAAGGGAAGATGTGGGAAGATGTCTCCCCAATAGGTTGGCTCCCGAGGAGAAAAGGTAAAAAGTGCAGTTATTAATATTCTCTAGGAGATAGCACCCGAAGTACGGAGATCTCTCCTCCACAGATTGGTTCCCAGAGGAGAAAAGGTAAAAGGTACAATTATTAATAGTCTCCCATAGGCAGCTCCCGAAATACAGAGGTGACAACAATGCCGAGTACAAACACCCGATTAGTTTCACGGCTTGCACTTCTATCATATCATAAACCAGTGTTACAAACAACAACAACGTGATAACTCTAGCCCGGTTCCCACAGATGATAAACAGCACAACAGGGAGCATACACTGCAAGTAGGGCATTACATAACTCAACTTCAAGAACCACAACACCAACTTTGAGAGCAAACGAACCCACATTGTAACCAGTAACTATCAAACCAATACAATGAATACTTACAACAAGTTTGTTTTAACACACTCTGACCAGATCTGTCGTTATCTCAACCCTTCGGGCCCCACGTTGGGCGCCAAAAAGGCTGTCGTGGTTTAACCCCAGTCAGCAACTCAGCACCACACAGCCGTTTCCCCCTCCCCCTCCCAGTGGGGTGAAGAGGAGGAAAGCAAAGGAAAAAAAAGTAAAACTCGTGGGTTGAGATAAGAACAGTTTAATAACTAAAGTAAAATATAATACTAACAATAGTAATAATGAAATATAATAATAATAGTAATGACAAGGACGAGAACAAAAAAGGGGGGGTGGGGGGGGAACCAGTGATGCCCAATGCAATTGCTCACCACCCACTGGCCAATGCCCCGAGCCACGATCCGTGCCTCACGGCCAACTCCCCCCTCTTTATATACTGGGCATGACGTTCCATGGTATGGAATACGCCTTGGGCTAGTTCAGGTCAGCTGCCCCGGCTATGCTCCCTCCCAGCTTCTTGCACACCTGCTTGCTGGCAGAGCATGGGAAACTGAAAAGTCCTTGGCTGAAGATAAGCGCTACTTAGCAACAACTAAAACATCAGAGTGTTATCAACATCATTCTCACACTAAATCCAAAACACAGCACTGTACCAGCTACTAAAAAGAGAGTTAACTCTGTCCCAGCCGAAACCAGGACACCTAGTCAGTCATGGACTGCCTGTGTGAAAAAAGGGAGGGCTGAGGCAGGTGGAAGGGACATGTCTGGGTGCTGGCTCTGAGCACTCCTCTGTTACAGCCACCCAACCTGCTGTGGCAGGCAGGAGGGCAGGCCACCCTCATGGACACCCTGCTCAGCCCTGTCTCCTCTGGAGCAGACCTGACACCAAGCAGCATGTCACCTCAGAACCACCCCTGGGCCTTCAACTTGGAGGGGGTTCACCTGGAAAGGAGAACAGTCCCCCCACAGCCCCAGCCCCTCTGAAGGGCACAGCAGCTCCGGGGGGGCAGGGAGGCCTCTCAGCCTCCCCATCAGCCCCACGGCTGGAGGCTCACCGTGGCATGAGGAAATGGAAGACAGTGAAACTGCAGGACTCGTGGTCCTGGGTCCAGGAGATCCCCATCACAGACTGACTGCCCCCTCCATCTCAGCCCCTCTCCGCAGGCCAGCACAAGAGTCCTGGCCAGGGGACAGAGCAGCCTGCCCTGAGCGAGTGCCTGCAGAAAGAGGTTTCTCTTTCTCATGGATTCCTCCCTGCAGGCACACAAATGCTGCCTTGCTCTTCTCCACAGTCATCCCTGCTCTCCAGAGAGCCAGGTGAGTGTGTCCATGCTGGCCTGGCCGGCCACTCCTGGTTCCCTCTCCATGCTCCCTGCAAGGCCCCAAGCTGGCAGTGCTGCTGTGCAGAGTGAGGGAGCTGTGGTGCCCTGGGACCATGGGGTGAGCCTGCACTGGCCATGCTGGTCAGGGTGGGGAGCAGACCCAGCCAGAAAGGGATCACTGCTGCTGAGCCCCTTTCCATCTTTTGTGATCTTCGGAGCAGAAAAAGGAGTCCCAGAAAAGCACCAAACATTTCAAAACAGATGCTGAGTGAAGTGCCAGTAAGAACCAGGCAAGTGGCTTCCTGGCAAGGAGTCTGTCCTGAGAAGGGGTCCAGCCTCTGCCACTCTGGAGAGCAAAACCAGCAGTGTCCATGCCCCCGGGGACACAAAGGGCGACCTTTGCAAGACCACCCTTCCTATGAACCATTTTCGATGTGTCCTTGAGGACGGGGTATAATGGCTTACATTGGAAACCCTGATTTAATTGGCATTGCCCAGAGATACTCATCTCTGGCCTTTGTAGATACTGATACTCTCAGGAAAATTTCACCAACACCTGAAGGGTTATTGAAAGAAGCTCCACCGTGTTTTCTTCTCAAGACATGGGATAGCAGAGGCCAAGGAAGGATGTTTTGGGTAGTGTCCTGGGATTTGGGAAAATGAAGCCTTCTCCCTTCTCCCTGAGACCCTGCCCTCCTCAGTGAGCTGTGTGAGAAACTCTGCCAACTCCATCTGAACTCACAGTCATGTCAAGTCATTTCTGTCTAACTGCAGCCACTCTTGTCCTGCCAGCTCATGATCTGAGCTGCCACTTGAGCCCAAATCATTTCAGTTCACACTACCTCCATCTTCCTTCTGACACTGGCTATTGCGTGACACGACTGTCCTGGATCTCCAGGCAGGATGGGCACGAGTTGCATTCCTGAACTGGAACATTTTCCCTTGCTTGAAATGTGAATGCAGCAGGCTTGAGCCAAGAGGCCCAAGAAACCCGGCTTCCCATAGGGCCCACTAATGAAAGCATCCCACAGGCTGTGGCACTTTCTCTTTACTGGCAGACAATTGGGGAATATGGACAATACAGCTTCACTTATTTTTCTTCTCTCTTTCTAACTTGGCTTTCACCATTTAAGGATTTAGCCATTTTTGCTACTTGAAAACTGTTTTTTGAAAAACTAGTACAGCAGTGTGAGGGCTTTTTTAATGTTTGCTGCAGGGAGGTGTCCGGGATCTTCTTCTTGGGAACCCTTCTGGGGTTGTGTCATGAGTTTGGCTGAGCCCTAATGATTGTTCTGCCTCCAGCTCCTTTCTAGAGAAGCCTGAGCCGGAGTTCGAAGGACTCAGAGTTATGGGGAAAGGCAGGCCTGGCCAGAGGCATTTACAAACGTGCCAGCAGTTCAGAAGTTTCAGCCTCCTTTGAGAGCCAATGAAGCAATGCTCCCTGTCTGCAGCCCCTGGGGAGAGCCGAGCTCTGCCTGGGTCCTTAAAGGAATCCTTGGTGCTATAAACCCCCGGGCACTGTGCAGAGCAGGGAGCATTTGGGTGCTGCTCAAGACTCCCCACAGGAACCGCTGGGAGAAGAGGACAAGGGCAGAGCAGAGCATGAAACCTGGCTCAGGGTGGGCAGAGAGATTGAGGAAGGGAAGGACATGGGAGGGAAGCGGCAGAGGGTGAGAGCCCAGCCATGGTCTTTGTTCCCAGGCACCATCAGCGCAGAGGTCACCCCTTCCTGCTGAGCATTGCGGGTGGGTGCTGGATGTCCTGAGGCTGGGTGGTGGTTATTTTGCTTCTGAGTGTTTGTGCAGTGAAAGTTTGTAAGGAAGACCTCAGTTGTGGGGGTGGATTGCCTCAGCGCTTCGCTTCTCTGCCCTCAGGACTGTATCACTTCCCTCTTCCTGTCTGTTCTCTCCTCAAAATCATGCAAGCTTTTTTGTCTCCATCCCTCCTTTTTTCTAACAGTTCTGCAGAGGGGAGAGTTGGGAACTTCCATCATGGTGTAGTGACTCTGAAAACCTTTCCTGTTCCCCCCGTCATTATCAAACCGCAAAGTAATTCGTCCCAGCCTGGGAGGTGAGTGTAAGAGTGTTTAGGGGAACAAGTATTTCAGTGGGCACGGACTTTCCCAGCCATGCCCTCAGGCAGGTGCTGGGCATGGCCTGAGGCCCCGACCCTTCTCCTGTACCACCTCACCAGCAGGCACCCTGGGGACCCCCTCCCGCTGCCTGGCAGTGCTGAGCAGGGAGCCCCAGGAGCACAGCTGGCTGTGCTGAGGTCCTGCTGCTGGGCTGGGATGTGCAGGGAGGCAGCCCCGAGGTTCTCAGGAACTGCTGCTGAGGAGGGAAAGATGTGAAGTCCCTTTCCGTTCTTGCCTGCACAAACTCTCCTTCACGCTGCCTGCTTGACCCACAGCTCCCCAGACATCCCCTTTTTTTCCTTCCTCCTGGTTTGTGGTTGGGTTTTTTTTTTGATCTCTGCAGTCTGACACACAAGTAGGTTCAGGCATCCTCTGCGTTTGTCCCACTGCACAATCCCATGTTCATCGAAGGCAAGAACTCTTCACTCTGTTTAGGGCTTGTTTAGGGCTGGGGTGGGGCAGGGTGGGGAATCCTCTCCTAAAGCAACTGTTTCCACAAGCTGACCCCACTCACCTTGTAATTTCCCAAGCTTCTCCTTCTTGGAGAAGGCATAGCTGCCTTAACTTTTTCACAGAAAAGGCTTGTTTCACAGCATGGTCATTGTCTTCCCTGACACGTCTTTCCCTTGCCAAAGAGCAAAGGACCTGTGTCCTCCAGAGCTATTCCGGGTTGTACTGGGAAAACCTGTGTTCACAGGAACACACAATGTCTCAGTATGAGCAAACACGCAGGGTGTTCTGTAGTCCAAAGTGAGGAAGAGGCAGCTCCATGGGGCAAATCACCACTGTGGTTAGAAGGCGTTGGCTTTGGGATGAGCAGATTTGTCCTCTGGAAGAACCTGCGTCTCTCCTCATGGTGTGTGCAGGGGCAAAACCAGACTGTGAACAAAGGAAAAAAATGGTTTGGTTTTTCTTTTCTTTGTTTCTTTTTTTAAGCAGTAAAGTCCCCCCGAACTCTTCCTTAATTTAAGAGAAAAAAAGCTGTAGGAGGGAAAGACAACCAGACAGCTGGACATCACCAAGGGAGCTCCTGCTGCTGGGACTGAGAAATGTCCCTGAACTCCACACACCACTTCTCCTCCTCACACTCAAGATTTACTCAGTGGCTGTGGTTAGGAACATCCTCATCATCGTGCTGGTGGTGGCAGACCAGCATCTGCACACTCCCATGTACTTCTTCCTGGGCAATCTGTCCTCCGGGGCAGTGTGAGAAACAGAGAAGGCCTTGGCACTGTGCAAACAGTGTTCAGCCATAGCTAAAACATCACTGTGTTATCAACACTGTTTTCATCACAAATCCAAAACACAGCAGACAAATCCAAACACAGCACCATACGAGCTGCCGTGAAGAAAATTAGCTCCACCCCAGCCACACCCAGTGCACTGAATCTCCCCTCCCTCGTCATTCCTGGCAGCAGCTCTGTCTCATTCCTGCCCATTGCAGACTAATCATCTGCAATATAAATGTGGACACCAAAGGAACTCCTCCCGAGGCCTTGCACAAGCACTTTGACCTCAAAGAGCGCAGAGGTGCCTCAGGGAGGTCCTCCCCTCCCCAAGACATGCTTCCTCAACTGGTGCTTGTAGAACGCATGAATGGTGAATGGAGAAACATGGCCATCCCCTGAGGATGAGATGGAAAGCCTTGAGAGCTTCTGAACTTTGCAGTTAGTGATTAGGCAGTGATTGGTCGTGTGTCGGGATGCGAGAGAAGGTGGAGGGAACTCAGCGAGGAGCAAGGTGTTGGGTTGAGGCCTTTAGCAAATCCTTACAACCATGTCTGAGCCCAGAAACGGAAAGCACTTGGTGTTTGTTGGTGGAGGAGGAGTAGGTGTGCCCTGGGAATGTGGCTGAAAGCCCCTGCACAAAGCAGGAAGGACAGAGAAGTTTCCAGCATGTGTGCGTGCCTCAGCCTTGGAGATGGAGAATGCCAGTTGTGTGAGGGGTGGCTGGACAGTGCTCATCACGCCCCATGAGCTGACCTTCCTCTCTTCCCCTCCTTCACTCTCCACACTTGCCTACACTTCAGGAAACATCCATGAGTCTGGAAAACACATGAACCTCCTAGAGCAATGGCCCATTGCTGCAGGGGAAGAAGGAAGGTTTTTCTGAGAGCCGTGGGAGCGCAGGGAGGGAGCAGTGTGTGTGTAGCGGGGTGTGTGTTAAAGACAAGAAAAGGACCTGTAAGAGCATGGGCTGGTCATGCTAATGTGGAAGAGACTGAGGTTTGGGTTTAGGGCAGCAGCAGAATGAGGACATGCAGTGCAGTGCTGGGATATGGAGCCAAACTGAGGACGCAAGTTTGGGACTGGGACATCTTAGGTGATTGAGGATCGTTAGGCTGACTATGAAAGAAGCTGGATGGGTTTGGGGGAACTCACAGGCATTGCCACATGCCCAGAAAACCACAGCTTTATGATTAAAGCAAAAGCACCTGGCACCTAACACACACACACACCACCATCCCCCCCCCACACACAAGCTCACACTAGCCCTAGGTATTCCCCTGAGGAACATGTGAGGAAAAGGATCTCCTTTACCAGGCCCTGGGGGTCAGGGCTTGGCCATTCTGGTGAGGAACAAACACCAAGGGCTTACGTGGCATCAGAGCCACCTGCACATTGCCTTGGCCACCTGCAACCAGCGCCTCCAAGTTTTTGCTTAACCAGCCCCCAAGACAGACACCTTGCCTGGTCGTTCCCTTCATGGCTTTGTCAGTGTTGGCCCTCAGTGGGACCCAGCACCCTCAGAAACTTGGTGTTTGCTTCGGCTTTCCACTTCTTTACAGGCTTGTCTCTGTAGTTCAGGAACTTGGCACCAGAGGGCTCATTAACATGCAAAACACCCTAACAAGCCATGTCTCTGTGCCTAATTTTCCCTAATTCTTCAGTTCCTGTGTGGCTAATCTGAGAAATTTCAGGAGAGTAGCCAAGCAGAGAAGACTGAAAGAATAAGGAACAACAAATCAGGATTCCTTCTTTTTCCAGTTTTCTTTAATTTGCCGGTCACAGAACAAGTGATATCAGCCTTCTCCAATCCAGAGCATCTCCTGATGAAGGCTGACTATGTAGGAAAGGTAAGAGCATTTCTGTCAGACACTGTATGGGCCATCTTTGTCCTGTGTCCCATTGTCATTGCTGCTCCCTCTCCTCCCCCTGCACCACTCATTTCTCTCAGTGGCCTCCTGGGACTCGCATCATGATGTCTCAAATCTAAGCTTATCCCACTAAAGTCTGTAGCTGAATGATTCAGCTCATTTGCCCCAATTCCACCTGCTTTCTCTGAAGAACCAGCTGCACACAATCACAGAAGAATGTTTCTCACCTGCCAAGACAAAATAAAAAATAATAATAATAATAATAAAGGATAGAAAAAGAAAGGAATAGCTCAGTAAAAAATAATAGATGAAGTCCACATTTCCTCCACTGAAGTCCACTTTCCACTGTCGGTAACCTTAGTGGAACACTTTCAGTGAGATACAGAGGAGACCAAGCAGAAACACAGTTGGGGAGGTGGCTGAAGAGACCATCAGGCAGAGTGCTGAAAGGCAAGACAAGCTTTAAACTGCCTGAAGCTCAGGGCAGTGCCTGGGTAGGTGAGAGGTGTCTGAATGGGGAGAGACCAATGGGAAGAGGGAAGCTGGAGGGACACTGGAAGATGCACACGCCCAGGCAGTCTGCTGAAAAGGTGCCTTTAGGAGTGGTCGGTTCAAGCAGGACATGTGGAAACATGTGAAAGAGTGGTGAGAGTCGATACACAGTATACTGGGCGGAGCAGTGCCGTGGAGGGAATAGGGGAGATCAGTATTTCTTCTCCTGAGCGTAGTACATGAGCTGGAAATGTCCATGTTGGCATCATGGGAAAACACTGCCTATGGATGAAAACTGTTAGTGCATTTCAGCTGATGGAACACGTGCTCATCTCTTCTTTCAATGTTGAGACCGTTCCTCATCTTTCCAGCAGGGCTCAGTGCCCAGGCACAGCCTGTCACTGCAGGGCTTGTCCAGCTGGGCCAGAGGTGCTCTGCAACAGAAAGGGAGGCCCAAACGTAAGAGCCTTGCACAAGCCCTTGGAACTCAAGGAGAGATGTGCCTCAGGGAGGTCTTCCTCTCAACACCATGGGCTTCTCAACTGGTAGTTAGGGTCCATGAATGTTGGCTGGAGAGCCAGGGTCATTTCTGGAAGGGGAAATGGAAAGCCCTGCTGAGAAACCTGGCTGCTGCCTGGTGCAGGTCCAGGGAATCAGCCGCCAGGGAAGGAGGTGCTGTTCAGGAAGATGTCCGAACCACGTACCTTACCCCGAGAGGATGGGGTAGCTTTCACCCACACCCAACCTTCCTTTTGCCTCTTTCCAGCAAGCTCTTGATTCAGAACATTGGCTTTCCTCATTGCTCTCCAACAGTGTTTAGCTTGCTTTATTGACAGCATCACCCACCATTCAGAAGCCTCATTTAGGTGGTCTTATTCATCCCGTGGCATGTCGATCTAAGACATCCATAGCAGCATTTAGGTGCCTCAGTCCCCTTATGTTCATTTGAGGTGTTGCACTCCTTAATTAAGAATTCGCATCAGTAAAATTCACCTCTTCTCCACAGATGTCTGCCAGACAGCTATTTATGTTTGATGATGCTTTTCTAGACCCTCTGTATTCCTTGCAAAGAGAAGCACGCAGTAGCTGAACACTTCCCAAAAACCCTGCTTGGTAGCAAAATGAACCCGAATTAAACCTTTGCTAGTAGGACAAAATTCAGCTTTGGGTGGACTGAAAAAGCAGTGACGACCCCCTCTTCCTTTCTTCCTTTCCTCCCATCGCTTGCTCAGGTTTGGGGAGGAGAGGAAGTTACTAAAGGCAACATTCTTGGGTGCCAAGGATTGAATTCTCCCATGGGCGACTGATGTAGAGACCCTCAGCTTCAGCTGAATCTCTTCTCCTTGGGAACACTGCAGGGCAGCAGCTAAGATGTTACAGTGTGTGTGCAGGTGCCCGATACTCTAACAAGATAACAATGTGAGCAATTGCAGAAGGCTACAGGTGATGAAAGGGGCCGCCTGTTTCAGAGTAGAAACTACCACAGCAACCATCTCAGCAACACATAAGGAGGATACAAAAGAAGAAAAGCATGGCCAACAGGGAAAGGATTAACAGAGGTGGTGGGCTGACCCCAGCCAGCTACTAAGCCCCCACCCAGTTACTTGTTCGCTCCCCCCAACAGCAGCGTGGGGAAGAGAATCAGAAGGGTAAAAGCGAGAAAAACTCATGGGTTGAAATAAAGGGAGTTTCATAAGTGAAGCAAAGCTCCGTTTGTAAGCAAAACAAAAAAGGAATTCAGTCACTACTTCCCATCGGCAGAGGATGTTTAGCCATTTCCATTAAAGCTTCCAGGCCTTCAGCACGTGTAACGGTGACTTGAGAAGACAAATGCCATAACCACAAATGCCCCCGTTCCTCTCCTTTCCCTAGCTTTTACTGCTGAGCATGACGTCATCCAGTATGGAATATCCCTTTGGTCAGTTGGGGTCAGCTGTCCCAGCTCTATCCCCTCCCAGTTTCTTGCCCAGCCACAGCCCACTTGCTGGCAGGGGCAGCGTGAGAAACAGAGAAGGCCTTCCTGTTGTGTAAGCGCTGTTCAGCAATAGCTAAAACACCGGCTTGTTATCAATACTCTTTCAGTCACAAATCCAAAACTTGGTACCTTACTAGGCTGCGATGAAGAAAATTAACTCCCTCCCAACCAGCCAGGGTCGGATGGACTTTTTGGGAGCTCTGAGGGTGCTAACAGTGAAGAACTTGAGAGGGGGGAAAAGGGAAGCAGGAAAGGAAAGGGGAGGCCAAGGATGTCATTGGTGCTCTTTGGGGTGCCGGTGATGCAGCCTTGTACCTGATGGGAATTATTGCCACAGTCAGAGGAACCTGAGTGCTTTCCTTAATGTTCCGGCCATGAAGGGGAAGGAATGGAAGTGTCATCCAGGCTGGAAGGGACCTTGGAAGACGTCTGTAGACAAGCCAACTCAAAGCAGGGTCACATCGGGTTGCTCACGGTTTTATGCAGGTGGGTCTGAGACACTTCCAGGGATGGAGGCAGCGCGCACTCTCTGGGAAACAGCTTCCCGTGTCTGACTGTCCTCATGTTGCAAAGGTTTCTCCCTGTATTGAGCCTGACCCTCTCGTGCTTCAGCTCATTGCCTGCTGTGCTCCTGTCTTGCACCACAGTGACTTCTTGGAAACCTCACCGTCGGCAGTGCAAGGCTGTTAGGTCCTCGCCCTCAAAGCCCTCCATTCTCCAGGGTGAACAAGCCCAGCTCCCTCCCCCTCTCCTAACAGGACAAGTGCTCCAGCCCTGACCATCTTTGTGGCCCTTTACCGAACTGCTTCCAGTTTGCCAATGTCTCTCTGGCCTTGTGGGGCACCAAAACCTGGGTAAGCAGTCTGGATGTGGTGAAACAAGTGGTAAGCAGAGGGAGATAATGACTTCCCCTGGCTGTGCTCCTGCTCGTGCAGCCCAGCGTGCTGTTGGCCCTCCATGTTGATGGCTCATCTTTTGCCTAATGAAACCCAAGGACTCACCTAGGCAGTCCCTGCCCTATCTCATTGCAGAGCTTTAGTCTACTTCAGGGGAAGGACTTTGAATTTGTCCTTATTGGATACCATGAGGTTCCTATTGGTCCGTGCCACTGGCCTGTCTATGTCCTTTGTGGTGGCAACCCTGCCCTCCAGTGTAGCGTCTGCTCTCCTCAGTGTGATGTCTTCTACAAATGTCATGAAAAATCACTCTTGCATTTCCTCCAGGTCATTAAAAAGACATGAAGCAGGGCAGGTTGCCAATAGAGCCCTGCAGGACCCGACTAGCTAGATGCTCCAGGCAGAGGACCACGTATTGTCCATGTACCTCCAAGCTCACCTCTCCAGCTGGTTTTTACCCATCTGCTTATCCCCCCTTGCAGGCCATAATATCCTACTACTGAATATTGCAGGGGACGATGCTGAAAGCCTTGCTGACCTCCAGGTAGAAGAGCACCACTGCTCTCCCCTGTCCAGCAATCCTGCCCTTCCTTCCGAAAAAGCAAAGAGGCTGGCCGGGCACAATCTCCTGTGGGTAAATCCAGTTGCCTGCCTTTCAGACACCCAGAAAGGGGATCCGAGTGGACACACTCAGGGGCACAGCCTGCTCAACCTTTGGGCATTTTTGAAAGGTGCATGCAATGTTTGGGTGCTCCCAGTCATCAGGAAGTTCCCCAGTCTCCATGACCTTCCAATGATGATTGAGAGTGGCCTCACTCTGACATTGGTCTGCTCGCTCCTTGGGATGCCGCCCCTCCAGCCCCATGGACTGGAAAGGACTGAGTTTGCTCCAGTGACACCGGAATTGATCCATGTCCACTGCTGGTTGTTTTCCTCCAGAGTCCTGCCTCAAGGAGCAAAGGTTTGGGAGACCTTGCTGGGGAAGACTAAGGCAAAGAAGACATAGAGAATAATCTCAGATCTATCTACACTTGCTCTTACTAAGTTCAGCAGTGACCACACAGTATCTTGGATTTTTTCTTTAACTGTTTTGGAAGTAGTAACAGCTCCTCTGGATGCCCTTGAACCTCTTGCAGGGGCCCACACTCAGGAGGCCTTGGCTTCCCTAAAATCATCCCGATTTCTAAATTCTTCCTTGAGTCCCTGCATCCACATCCTGAATGCTTCTTTTCTTTTCTATGGAGCTTCTTGATGAGTTCCTTCTTCAGCCAAGCTGCTCTCCTGAAATGTCTGGTTGTTTTCCTGCTTATCGGTCTGGAGAGTTCTTGTGCTTGGAAGATGCTTTCCTAAGAGATCAACCGCTCTGGACGTGGATGCCTTTCCCGTAGGTCCTGTGCTGCCCCTACCAGCCACATGCAGTTGTGCTGGAGAGCCCTGGCATCTTGCATAGCACCACAGGCCTGTATTTGGCCATTGAGAAGCTGCCGTGAATTAGGTGAAGCAATGGGGGGATGTCCATGAGCCAACTGCCATTACAGTCAATGGAGATCTAGGAAATAGAGCTGATGGAGAAGAGAAGGAGAGGGACTTAGCTCCATTTGCTCAGCTGACTACCTCTATGCACTGCTGTGGACATCAGGAAAAGGGAAGTTTTTAGTTGTCCTAAACGTAAACATCTGCTGTCATTTCGGTGTACCAAAGGAATTCCCCACCGGGCTCCAAGACGATGCCCCCAGACACTGCCCCGTCTCTCAGCATTGCTCCCTGAGAGCTTGCAGTCACCTGCCCATAGCTTGGACAACCTCTGGTGTCCCCTCAGATGTCACCAGGTGTTCCCACCTGAACAACTCCCTCAATCAGCATTACTTAGCATGGGAGCTGAGAGAAGCAGCTCACATGCAGGTGCCTGTTTTGTGCCCACGTGAACTGAGGCAAGAGGAATCTCACCTCCTGTGGGCTAGTGCTGTGCACGAGAGGGAGGTGAGCCCTCTTCTAGGAAGTCCCCAGGACTTCCAACTCAGGATGGGATGCCTCGAATGAGTCAGCTGAATCCCTTGCCTCAGCAGGGGTCAAGGAGATCCCTCCCTGTCACTGGCTGGTTGTCCTGTCAGATGATGGGCCAAGGAAAGGCGATTCTCATGCCCAGCTCTGTCTTTGACAGGAGAAATGACACAGTTGGAAAGCAGTGTCTCTCCCCAGCTGAGGGAGGGAACATCAACGATTGCTTCAGCGTGTTTCACAGCAGGTTCCCCTGGAGCCCCAGGGACATCTCAAGGAGTCCAAAGAGGGCCGAGAAAGAGATGCCTTGGGCTGGTGCTCTAATGCTGAGCTGGGTTGTCCTCCTGGGACGGGGGGAGCTTACGGCAAGCGGGCAGCACAGCAGAGAGACAGCTCTGCCCAAAGCGCAGCAGGGCTGAGGGCACTGCCTGCAGGCACCAAGGGGAGAGGAGCGAGGCAGGGAGAGGTTAAAGGCAGTGTGGAGTGGGAAGGATGGCTGAGCTCTCACTGGGGCAGAAATCTTCACAGCCCTCTCTACGGTAAGTCTCTGGCTGCAGGGCACTGAACCCGGTGTTCCTGGCGGCATCTCCGAGACCTGGTTCATCCACAGCCTGTAGGACCTGGCAGGAGGATTCTCACCGTTTCCATGGTGCAGAGGAGGAGGACGTGCTCTTGAGCAGGGCTTCCCTGCTGCACGTCAGTAGGACAGGGAATGATGGTTTCCTTGTCTTGGGATGACTGCAGGGGTAGAAAGCTGGGTCTGCAGCCAGGGGTGCCCAGGGCTCTCCTTCTGCGGAGGGTCCCTGTGCCCCTGGGGATCACCCCAGGGCATTTCCAAGGAAACTTTTCCAGAGGATGTCAAAGTGGGGATTACCTGAAAGGGAAGGAGTCCGTGCTTTGAGAGTAGTCCTCTTGGTTGGCTGGGTGGGCAGTGGGAGATGGGAATTTATTTTTGCGCTCTTGAGAAGGCACGGAGATGCCCCTTCTCTTTCGGAGTTATCTAGCTGAGCTGCTCCTTAGCCCTTGTACAGAGAGAGATGCCCCCGGGCAGTTCCCCGCTGCCAGGAGGGGTTTGCAGGGCAGAGCTGAGCACACAGTGAAAGGGATGGGGCTGTCTTTCTGTGAGCACTGAAAGGGCAGAGACCTGGGCACAGAGAAGCAGTTCCCGGCAGAGACAGCTCCAGGCAGCAGAGACATTGTCAGAGGGGGAGAGGGAGCACAGCTCAGAAATGTGGTGGGAGGGGGGAATTCAGGCACCTCCCTGCCATCCCCTGCAGTGCAAGCATCTTCCCCGGAGCAACTCCCTGCTCTCCTCTCCCTCACTGCCTTGCTCCCTACCCACAGCATCACAAGCATTTGGCCATCAGTTGCCTTCCCAGGAGCCCGACCAACAAAACAGCGGGGTGGGGATTCAGGTTCAGCTGAGACACCAGCACTATGGGTCCTGCCATGCCGATTTTTCCATGGAGGAAAAGCAACCAAACCCCCTCCCAAGCCTTTGGGGCTCTGGGCACTACAGTGTGTGGGGCTGGAGAAGACCTGCCCCTCCGTTCAGGGCAGCCCATCTTGAGAGACATTTGAGTCCTTCCCTGGGGGTCCTGCTGGGCTGCAGGCTGCCTTCCAGAAGGTCACAACTCACCCATGGCAACCTTGTGTTTTCCAAGTGCCCAACAGAGAAGACTCGACGGGGCTGAGGCCAAGGAAGTGCTGCTGGAGGGCTGTCTGCGGGCAGCTGGAATGAGCCCTCTGTGTCCCTGGCTGGGAAGGGAGAGATGAGATCCTCCTCAGGTACGATGAGATGGGAGCAGGGGTTTGGAGATGTGCACTTGGAAACTGGATTCCTCTGCTCTCAGCACTATCCTGAGTATTTCTTTTGGGGGGAACACGGGAGTGTGATAGTCCTCCAGCTCAGAAAGCTGCCAGCACAAGGCAGCTGAGACCAGGGCTGATGGACCGACCGGCTGTCCTCCCTCTGCACTAAGGGACAGTCCCTTTGCCTGTCAAGACCCACAAGGTTTCACTGGGAGTGCAGCAGGAATGCCAAAAGATTTCTGCCTTAAAACACTCCTCAGGTGTGGTGGGACAACTAGAACAGAAGAAACAAACCAAAATCCCCTCAGCTCTGCTCTGCCCTCAGGTGAATTAGGAGCAACAATGCTGAAATCTCTTGATATCAAAAGTGGATTTAACCTGCGATCACCCATGTTCCTATTTACCTGTAACTGTAGGGCAGGATTGACAGGGCAATTGTACCTGAATTGTAGGGCACATCTTCCTGGAAAGGCGAGAGGCAGTCATGGAGGATTCTATGAGAAACTGAATAGATTTTGCTCAGATAAATCTGTCCCAACTTATGATGCGTTTTCCTCCTTGGACAGGCTCCCATTGGCCAGGGGAAGAAAATATCCAACAGCAGCTCCATCACAGAGTTCCTCCTCCTGGCATTTGCAGAGACGCAGGAAGTTGCAGCTCTTGCACTTCTGGCTCTTTCTGGGCATCTACCTGGCTGCCCTGCTGGGCAATGCCCTGATCATCACCGCCGTAGCCAGCGACCACCACCTCCACACTCCCCATGTACTTCTTCCTCCTTAACCTCTCCCTCCTCGACCTGGGCTCCATCTCCACCACTCTCCCCAAAGCCATGGCCAATTCCCTGTGGGACACCAACGGCCATCTCCTACCAAGGGTGCGTGGCCCAGCTCTCTTTCTTTTTTTTTTTTTTTGTCAGCTGAGTATTTTCTTCTTCACTGTCATGGCCTATGACCGCTATCGTTGCCATCTGCAAACCCCTGCACTAGGGACCCTCCTGGGCAGCAGAGCTTGTGTCCACATGGCAGCAGCTGCCTGGGGCACTGGGTTTCTCTATGCTCTGCTGCACACTGCCAGATATTTTTCCCTACCTCTCTGCAAGGGCAATGCTTTGGACCAGTTCTTTGTGAAATCCCCCGCATCCTCAAGCTCGCCTGCTCACTCTCCTATATGAGGAAAGCTGGGTTTCTTCTGGTTAGTGCCTGTTTAACATTTGGGTGTTTTGTTTTCATCATGCTGTCCTATGTGCAGATCTTCAGGGCCGTGCTGAGGATCCCTCTGAGCAGGGACGGCACAAACCTTTTCCCACGTGCTCCCTCACCTGGCCGTGGTCTCCCTCGTTGTCAGCAGTGCCATCTTTGCCCACCTGAAGCCCCCCTCCATCTCCTCCCCATCCCTGGATCTGGTGGTGGCTATTCTGTATTCGGTGGTGCCTCCAGCAGTGAACCCCCTCATCTACAGCATGAGGAACCAGGAGCTCAAGGATGCCCTCCGGAAACTGGCCGAATGGACGCTGTTTCACCCACAATAACCTGCCTCCTCTTCTCTGTGCATTTCCCAGAGGCCATGAGCCTGCTTTTTTCCCTTGTCATAATCCTACTTATAGATAATTTTCTGGGCTTCTACTACTTTTCTTGAAGTTGATCCAGTTGTTTCTGAGCCTTGTACAACACCGGATCAGATGTGGCCTGTCCAGTAGCAGCTCTTCAATAAAAGGGCATCTCCCACGTGCAGTGCCTGAAGGCTGAGCTCTTCCTCCAAAGGTGCTGCCAATAAAATGTCCACAGAAGTGGTCTTTTAAAGAGTTTTGTCTCCTTGTGTTCTCCCTGTGATTGGGGTTAAGCTCACGGTACCATGGGGTTCCATTGAACTGAACGCTGTGGTTTTAAGGCTCTCTTTGTGGTGTGCAGTGGCACACACAGAAGGGGCAATGGGCTCCCAATTCCCTCCTCAGGCTGCTTCACGTATGACAGGGCTGATGGCACATACAAAAATGAATGTGGAGGGATCGGGAGAGGACGGGGACTTGCCATGTGCCTTGGGCTGGGAGGGAATAAAGACTGAAAGGTGAAACACCCTCCAAGGTGATGTCCCCAAAAGTAAAGCACTGAATCGAGGTATGCCCAAAGAAGGACTCTGAAGTGGCATGGGAGTGAGTGGGGACGCATCAGGCAGAGGGAAGGGAGTGGAGAGATGCGGGAGCTGCGTGAGGAGGCCCAGGGCTGTGGTGGTGCCCTGGGGAGTGGGGCTGATGGGGGCAGAGAAGAGGTGAAATGCAGTGGGGGCTGAGGCTCAGCTACAAAATGTCAGCAGGAGAGCCTGGGAGTGAGTGGCCTCTGTTTGCTTGTGTTGTTGTTGCAGCAGCAGCCGTGGGGCTGATGGGCAGGCTGAGAGCCTTCCCTGCCCCCCCGGACCTGCTGTGCCCTTCAGAGGGGCTGGGCTGTGGGGGGAGCGCCCAGAGCTCTGCAGCACCCTGGGGTGGGCAGTGTGGTGGGGCCAGGGCAGAGTGGGCTGCTGGGCTTGGCTGGGCTGGGCAGAATGCAGGGGAGGTGGGGAGAGCTGGGGAGGGGCTGGGCTGGGCAGGAAAGTGTCTGGCAGAGGAAAACACCCGTGGAGAACTCAGCTGTGTGAGCGTGCAAAGTGAGGGCAGGGTGCTCACAGTGCAGAGCCAGGCCTCATGGTGAAGGAAGCAAGGCACCAAAGGAGCAGAAGAGAGGGGTCCGGTCTGTGCCGTCTTCCCTGGACACCCCAGGAAGCTGTCCCACGGCAATTTTCCTGACCACCCACACACCAGCCATTTCCAGCTCTGGCCATACACCCCAGCCCTCAGGAGGGACCTTTGCTGCATGGACACCCCTGTTCTCCTCTGGGGCTCTCTGATACCCAGCTCCACTGCCATTAGTAATGAAAAGAAAACCAGTTTCCTACTGACACTCGTTACAAACCAAGTCCCAGAGCTCTTGCCATGGCTGGTCTCTCAGCCAAGCCCGTTCTCAGACACCTCCAGCTAGATCAGGTGCTCATGGCCATGTCGTGACATGTATCGAAAATCTCCATTGCTTGAGCTCCCACCCAACTGGCCTGGGTCCTTGCTCCGGTGTTGGGCTCTGAGGGATTTCTCAAAACCTCAGCTCTCTCAGCCTCCCCTTGGCCATAATGTGCTCAGGCCCCAACCATCCTTCTGGCCTTGCAGGACTCGCACCACTCTGTCAGGGCCTGCCTTGTGCTGGGGAGCCCCAGATTGCATGCAGCAGGCCTGATGCGCTCCTGTGCTGGGGTAACTTGGAGCAGCAGCCACCCAGCCACCCAGCTGCTCCCTCACTCTCCCTCCTCAAAACGACAGCACAAAGGGAGGAAAAAATAGAGAAAAGCTTATGGGTCAAGTAAAGAAAAGGAGACCACTACCCCTTACTGTCATTGTCATCACTTACCATTACTGGGCAAAGAAGAGTTCACTTGGGGAAGATCAATTTAATTTATTGCCAGTTAAAAAAAAAAAGCTGTGGATGTGCGAAACTCTAACAAAAATATTACAGACCATTCCCCCATGCCACTCCTCTCTCCCAGGTCAGATTACTCCTTCTTCCAACACTTCTACTCACCCAACCCCAAGAACAAGCAGGGGAGGGATGAGGGAATGGGGTTACAGTCAGCACAGAACATCTCTGCTGCTCCTTCCTCACACTTTCCCTTGCCCAGCTTGGGTTTTCTCCATGGGATCCCACCATTTGCGGCCAAGGCTATGTGGTTTCATGTCTTTCTCTCTTACTTTTCTTCCTATATACTCACAGAATGATGGAAATGTTGAGATTGGAAGGGACCTCTGGAGATCATCTAGTTGAAGGCCTCAAGCTGAGGCAGGGTCAGCCACAGCAGCTTGCTCAGCAGCTGTCTAGCTGGGTTTCGACTGTCTCCATGGAGGACACTGCACAGCCTCTCTGGGCAATCTGTTCCAGTGATTGACGACCCTCACAGTCAAACAGTGTTTTCTTGGGTCAGATGGAATTTTATAGACATGACTAAGATCTCTCCAAGCCTTTCTTCTCCACACTGAACAGTGCCCCATCTCTCAGCCTTTCCTCTTAGGAAAGATGCTCCAGTCCCTTAAACCAGCTTTGGGGCCCTTTGCTGCACTTGCTTTAGGAGGTCAACAAGTTGGGCTGTACTGGGCAGCCCAGCACTCTGATGCTCACCTGGACCTGGTACTCCCAAAGGAGGAAGAGCTGGTCAGGATGTGAAGACCAGTGTCAGCCTGGTGGTAGGGACTATGAAATTGTGGTCTCCCAGATTCCCCAGGAAATGGGGAAGGAGATAGCAGAGCACGACCGTGGACATGAGGGAATGAGAACTTGGCCAGTTGAGGACCCTGGCAAGTGGACCCATGGGGCAGTGTCAGGGCCCTGACACCATCCATAGGCCTTCATGGCCTGACCAGCATCACCTGCGGCCTCACTCACACTTCTGTCCATGGGCCCATGAGACATTTGTTCCTGGTTTCGGCTGGGACAGAGTTAACTCTCTTCTTAGTAGCTGGTACAGTGCTGTGTTTTGGATTTAGTGTGAGAGTACTGTTGATAACACGCTGATGTTTAGTTGTGCTAAGTAGCGCTTATCTTAAGCCAAGGCCTTTTCAGTTTCCCATGCTCTGCCAGCAAGCAGGTGTGCAAGAGCTGGGAGGGAGCATAGCGGGCAGCTGACCTGAACTAGCCAAAGGGGTATTCCATACCATGGAACGTCATGCCAGTATATAAAGGGGGAGTTGGCCGGGAGGGGGATCGCTGCTCTGGCATCAGTCAGCGGGGTGAGCAATTGCATTGTGCATCACTGGTTTTTTCTTTCCCCCCCCCTTTTTTTTGTTTATTCCTTTTCATTACTATTATTAGTATATATTATATTATATATTATTATATGTTAATTTATATTTTACTTGTGTTATTAAACTGTTCTTATCTCAACCCACGAGTTCTGCCTTCTTTCCCAATTCTCCTCCCCATCCCACGGGAGCAGGGGAGGGGAGGGGACGAGGACGCTGTGGTGCTTGGCTGCTGACTGGGGTTAAACCACACAGTCCTTTTTGGCACCCAACGTGGGGCATAAAGGGTTGAGATAACAACAGATCTGACCAGAGCGTGTTAAAACATTTGTATTTGTTGTATTGTATTAGTTTAGTAGTCGCTGGTCACAATGTTGGTTTATTGGCTCTTAGAGTTGTGGCTTCGTTCTTAGAGTTGTGTTATGTATCACCTCACTTGCCGTATATAGTCCCTGTGCTGCTGCTTATCACCCATAAGGTGAGGTGGATTAAGGTTTTTGCTTTGCTTTACTATGTAACACTGGTTTATGGTAATAAAATTGTCGGTTGTGGGACTAATCCGGTATTTGTACTCAGCATTGCCATTATCTCTACTTCGGGAGCTATCTAGCGGAAACTGTTAATAATTACACCCTTTACCTTTTCTCCTCGGAGAGCCAATCTATGGGGGAGACACCTTCCTTCACCTTCCCCTCCTCCTCCAGGCTAATTACAGTAGTGTTTGAGAATTTTGAAAATTTTGAATATCCTTGGAATGTTGAAACTAACATGGTCCTATTGCTAGGAACTAGCATGTTCCTGAATGTGGTTCAGGTCTTGTTCAGGGTTAAACAACTATTTAAGAGGATCACCCAGAGATCTGCCCCAAGGCTGGAGAGTTATGAGTGGCAGGGTGTGTGGGGGTAGCATGGGCAAATGCCTAGGATGGTGGCACCTCCAGTGTTTTGGAACTTCACCCTTGAACAAGTGCAGAATCCTGAAAAACTAGTAGAACATTTGGAAAAAGTATGCTGTCACCCCGACAATTCCAGGGAGACACAAATCACTGCAATGTGCTGGGGCCTGGCCATGCCTACCGAGCCCTGTTTAACACTATTCAGTACCCTCAAGGGGAAGCGAAGGTCTCTGGATCTGACAACAAAATGACAGGCACTGCAGCCCCTCCGACCCGGCAACAGGCACTACGGTTACAATGCCGTGACAGGCACTGCAGCTGAACCAGAGAACCAACCCATGCCGGTATCAGTTGCCCCTGTACAGAAGAAGAAATACTCAAAAAACAGCTCGCTTAGCAAGGATGAAGGTGAACCAGGGTCATCACGAGAACAGGAGGAAGAGGCAGAACCGGAGATAATCACCCGATCCCTATCCCCGAGTGAGCTGCGAGATATGCGAAAAGATTCAGCCGTCATCCAGGCGAGCACATTATCACCTGGCTGCTCCGATGCTGGGATAATGGGGCCAGTAGCTTGGAATTAGAGGGTAAGGAAGCCAAGCAATTGGGATCCCTTTCTAGGGAAGGGGGCATTGACAAGGCGATTGGAAAAAACCCAAGCCCTCAGCCTCTGGAGGCGACTTCTATCGGGCGTGAGGGAAAGGTACCCTTCAAGGAAGATGTTGTATGTCACCAGGCAAGTGGACCACCATGGAGAAGGTATCCAGTACCTGAGGGAATTAGCCGTGCGGGAGATGGTTTATTATGACCCAGACGATGGGCAGTTACCCACAGATCCAGATGAAGTCCAATGCGCACGACCCATGTGGCGGAAGTTTGTACGAAGCACCATCATCGTATGCCAATGCATTGGCAGTAATGGACTGGAAAGATGAGGAGGGACCAACAGTAGATGAATTGGCTCGCCGACTTCGGCAATACGAAGAAAGTCTCACTTCCTCCCTCGTCGCGGCTGTGGAGAAACTGCCAGACATATAGCCGAGAAATGGTCCCAAGAGTTCCAGCGATTTGAGGATAAGTTCTGCCTCCCACCTGTACGGACCAATACTCAGCTATTAGGAAAAGGTCTCTGCAAGAGAGAGGAGAGAGAAGGTATATACCACGGGGTACCCTGTGGTTTTACCTGCTTGACCACGGAGAGGATATGAGAAGTGGGATGGAAAACCTACCTCGTCCTAGATGCACGGGTACGGAATTGCAGGAAAAACAACACAAATGAGGGTTCTTCCAGGAAAATTGCTGCTCAGCCTCCAGTGAGCACTGCGAGCGTGTGGCCGACAGAGTGGAAGGGCTGATCTTACTCCTGATCTATGAAAGGAATTCTAATCCATTTTTACAAGTGAGTGGAGAATCCTATGACCAGGACTAGAGGGGCCCTGCCTCCAGCCAGGCGGAGGAGAGGGACAACCGGGTTTACTGGACTGTGTGGATTCGATGGCCTGGCACATCAGATCCACAGGAGTATAAAGCTCTAGTAGACACCGGTGCACAGTGTACTCTAATGCCATCAAGCTATAAAGGGGTAGAACTATTTGTATTTCTGGGGTGACAGGGGGATCTCAACAGCTAACTGTATTGGAGGCTGAAATAAGCCTAACTGGGAATGAGTGGCAAAAACACCCCATTGTGACTGGCCCAGAGGCTCCATGCATTCTTGGCATAGATTATCTCAGGAGGGGTATTTCAAGGACCCAAAGGGTACGGTGGGCCTTTGGTATAGCTGCCTTGGAGACAGAGGGAATTGAACAGTTGTCCACCTTGCCCGGACTCTCTGAGGACCCTTCGGTTGTGGGGTTGCTGAGGGTCGAAGAACAACAGGTGCCATCGCTACCACAAGGGTGCACCGGCGGCAATATCGCACCAACCGAGACTCCCTGATTCCCATCCATACGCTGATTCGTCACTGGAGAGCCAAGGAGTGATCAGCAGGACTCGCTCACCCTTTAACAGCCCCATTTGGCCAGTGCGAAAGTCTAATGGAGAATGGAGACTAACAGTAGACTATCGTGGCCTGAATGAAGTCACACCACCGCTGAGTGCTGCTGTGCCAGACATGCTAGAACTTCAATATGAACTGGAGTCAAAAGCAGCCAAGTGGTACGCCACAATTGATATTGCCAATGCATTTTTCTCAATCCCTTTGGCAGCAGAGTGCCGGCCACAGTTTGCTTTCACTTGGAGGGGCGTCCAGTACACCTGGAATCGACTGCCCCAGGGGTGGAAACACAGCCCCACCATTTGCCATGGACTAATCCAGAATGCACTGGAAAAAGGTGGAGCTCCAGAACACCTGCAGTACATTGATGACATCATCGTATGGGGCAACACAGCAGAAGAAGTTTTTGAGAAAGGGGAGAAAATAATCCAAATCCTTCTGAAAGCCGGTTTTGCCATAAAACAGAGTAAGGTGAAGGGACCCACAGGAGATTCAGTTTTTAGGAATAAAATGGCAAGATGGACGTCGTCACATCCCAATGGATGTGATCAACAAAATAGCAGCTATGTCTCCACCAACTAGTAAACAGGAAACGCAAGCTTTCTTAGGTGTTGTAGGTTTTTGGAGAATGCATATTCCAAATTATAGTCTGATTGTAAGCCCTCTCTATCAAGTGACCCGGAAGAAGAACGATTTTAAATGGGGCCCTGAGCAACAACAAGCCTTTGAACAGATTAAACGGGAGATAGTTCATGCAGTAGCCCTTGGGCCGTCCGGGCAGGACCAGATGTTAAAAATGTGCTCTACACCGCAGCCGGGGAGAATGGCCCTACCTGGAGTCTCTGGCAGAAAGCACCTGGGGAGACCCGAGGTCGACCTCTAGGGTTTTGGAGTCGGGGATATCGAGGATCTGAGGCCCGCTATACTCCAACTGAAAAGGAGATATTAGCAGCATATGAAGGAGTTCGAGCTGCTTCAGAAGTGGTTGGTACTGAAACACAGCTCCTATTAGCACCCCGACTGCCAGTGCTGGCTGGATGTTCAAAGGGAAGGTCCCTTCTACACATCATGCAACTGATGCTACGTGGAGTAAGTGGATTGCACTGATCACACAACGAAGTCGAATAGGAAACCCCAGTCGCCCAGGAATTCTGGAAGTGATCACAGACTGGCCAGAAGGCAAAGATTTTGGAATATCACCAGAGGAGGAGGTAACGCGTGCTGAAGAGGCCCCACTGTATAATAAACTGCCAGAAAATGAGAGGCAATATGCCCTGTTCACTGATGGGTCCTGTCGCATTGTAGGAAAGCATCGGAGGTGGAAGGCGGCTGTATGGAGTCCTATACGACAAGTTGCAGAAACTGCAGAAGGAGAAGGTGAATCGAGTCAGTTTGCAGAGGTGAAAGCCATCCAGCTGGCTTTAGACATTGCTGAACGAGAAAAATGGCCAATACTTTATCTCTATACTGACTCATGGATGGTGGCAAATGCTCTGTGGGGGTGGTTGCAGCAATGGAAGCGGTAATGGCAACGCAGAGGTAAACCCATCTGGGCTGCTGCATTGTGGCAAGATATTGCTGCCCGGCTAGAGAATCTGGTTGTGAAAGTACGTCACGTAGATGCTCATGTACCTAAGAGCCGGGCCACTGAAGAACATCAAAACAATCAACAGGTAGACAAGGCTGCTAGGATTGAAGTAGCTCAGGTAGATCTGGATTGGCAGCATAAGGGTGAATTATTCATGGCTCGGTGGGCCCACGACACCTCAGGCCATCAGGGAAGAGATGCAACATATAGATGGGCTCGCGATCGAGGGGTGGACCTGACCATGGACACTATCGCACAGGTCATCCATGAATGTGAAACATGCGCTGCAATTAAGCAAGCCAAGCGGTTAAAGCCTCTTTGGTATGGAGGACGATGGCTGAAATACAAATATGGAGAGGCCTGGCAGATTGACTATATCACACTCCCACAAACCCGCAAGGCAAGCGCCATGTGCTTACAATGGTGGAAGCAACCACCGGCTGGCTGGAAACATATCCCGTGCCCCATGCCACTGCCCGGAACACTATCCTGGGCCTTGAGAAGCAAATCTTATGGCGAACATGGTACCCCAGAAAGAATTGAGTCAGACAACGGGACTCATTTCCGGAACAATCTCATAGACACCTGGGCCAAAGAGCACGGCATTGAGTGGGTGTATCACATCCCCTATCATGCACCAGCCTCTGGGAAAATCGAGCGATACAATGGATGTTAAAGACTACATTGAGAGCAATGGGTGGTGGGACTTCAAACATTGGGATACACATCTAGCAAAGGCCACCTGGTTAGTCAACACTAGAGGATCTGCCAATCGAGCTGGCCCTGCCCAATCAGAACTTTTACGTACTGTAGAAGGGGATAAAGTCCCTGTAGTGCACATAAAAAATATGCTAGGAAAAACAGTTTGGGTTACTCCTGCCTCAGGCAAAGGCAAACCCATTCGTGGGATTGCTTTTGCTCAAGGGCCTGGGTGCACTTGGTGGGTGATGCGGAAGGATGGGGAAGTCCGATGTGTGCCTCAAGGGGATTTGATTTTAGGTGAGAACAGCCAATAGATTAAATTGTATGCTATTAATTGCTATATAATCCTGCCACTGTATGTCATCATTATTATAATTATATGCTATATTAATGGTATTACAGTAAGAATTACTTAGATTAATGAAGAATGAACTTTGACAAAACTGAGTGAAGTGCAGTAGTGATGGAACCAGGACTGACTTCAGCATGCAACAATCCGACACCACACACCATCCTCCTGCTGCGCCCAATGTCACCTGCCTGCCACATCACACCGAAGCCCAATCCTGTTCTGCCGACTGAGCGGACTTTGCATCATCCCTCCTGCCCAGACAGACTGTTACGATAGATGGAGCTCAAAGTCATGGACTGAATGAACTCAACACACATTTGATAGAGATGGCCCATAGACCGGGAATGATATCTATGTGTATATTAAAAGACAGGAAAGTGATGGTGATTAATTGGAAATGTATCAGGAAAGTGTGGGATCTGGGCATAACGTAAATGGTATAGAATAAGGGGTGGATATTGTCCTGGTTTCGGCTGGGACAGAGTTAACTTCTTCTTAGTAGCTGGTACAGTGCTGTGTTTTGGATTTAGTGTGAGAATGATGTTGATAACACTCTGATGTTTTAGTTGTTGCTAAGTAGCGCTTATCTTAAGCCAAGGACTTTTCAGTTTCCCATGCTCTGCCAGCAAGCAGGTGTGCAAGGAGCTGGGAGGGAGCAGCCGGGGCAGCTGACCTGAACTAGCCAAAGGGGTATTCCATACCATGGAACGTCATGCCCAGTATATAAACAGGGGGAGTGGCCGGGAGGGCGGATCGCGGTTGGCATCGGTCAGCGGGTGGTGAGCAATTGCATTGTGCATCACTGGTTTTTTTCCTTCCCCCCCCTCCTTTTTTTTATTCCTTTTCATTACTATTATTATTATATTTCATTATTATATTGTTAGTA
>NW_026114191.1:124745-142269 GCF_018139145.2 Gymnogyps californianus | reverse complement strand
CAAGAGCCAGAAGTGCAAGAGCTGCAGCTCCCTGTCCGCGAATGCCAGGAGGAGGAACTCAGTTGTGGAGCTGCCGTTCAACATTTGGTGCCTCTGTGCATGGGTTCCTGACCTTCAAGGAGAGTCAAAGACAAATTAGGGGAGACTTCGCTGAGTAAAATCACAACCATTTCTCCTACACCCTCCCCCTGCTACGCACACCCACTTTGCCTTTTCCAGCAGACCTTCCTTCAGCTCCAGTGCAGGAGCTCTGGTTAGTGCTGGCCGAGCGTGCCCTAAGGGCCTCTTCCCGCTGGCTGCCGAGGAGTCAGCCCTGCTCTGCAGCAGTGGGTTCATGGGAATGGTGGGGGCAGGGGCCAGGCCTGGTGGTCAGCTGTGTCAGATGAACCACTCCTAACGCAGAAGAGCTTGTCAGCATCTGCACTCCCACTGCTAAGGAACCAGGATGGCAGAAGACAGTTGGAGAGGTTTGGGGTCTTTTAAAGCTGCCCCCATCTCACCTGGGCAGTGTTCTTTGATCTCAGAAAGCCTCCACATTTCTGCTGCCCCCAGGGAGAACAGAAGGAGACCTGCGAGGCAAGAGGATTGCCGGGGCTTAGTGCAGAGTGAGGGGAGCTGGTCTGTCTCTCTGTCTTCTTCCCCGCTGCCCTGGACTCGCACCTTCACGAGATGGAGGGCGATCAAACTCTTCTATTACCCTGAAAAGTCACCAGGCACTGCTGACAGCAGAGGGATCCACTACACACCACGAAATGTCTCACCCTTTCTCAAGGTCTCAGCACCCCCTTCTAGCCAAGGACACACATGCCTCATTTCACCAGCCCAACAGCATTCCCTCAGGCAGAGTACGTCTGCATTTCTCCGTGGGGCTTTCAGATAACACAAAGGGGCTGTGGAAGAGGTTTGCATCCTGGAGGGCAGCTCACAGCTTGGGAAGGACACCCCAGGAGGGAGCCAATTGTCCTAATGTCGGCATCTCAGGAAGAGAAAACGGACTCATTCCCCAGCCCCACACACTGCATTGCCCACAGCCCACACGTTAGAGGAAAGCTGGGACACTTGTTCCCATGGACACACCTGCATGAACGGATAAACAAGACCAGTGTGTGACTCGGCAGCTGAAACTCCCATCCCCAGGGACTCTGACAGCACTAAAAAGAGAACTTTAGAGCAGGCAAGTGGAGCAAAGGCAAAATACAGTGAGGGTCTGGCTGAGAGAGGCAAGGGGAGAGGCAGCCGGGCACTCGGGAAAGCCTTCCCCTGACCCAGCTGTGCACGCCACCTCCCAGACACCGGTAATGCAGGACAGTTGCCCTCAGCCCGACTGCTGCTCAGCGGGAAACGGGCACGCGGCAGGAGGGATGCCCTTCGCCTCTGCTGCTGCTCTGCTGGACAGAGAGGGGACTCCCACCCTCGACCCCATGGCCGTGAGGGCTGAGGGTTGTGCTGGGTGGGAGAGGAGAGGTGAAGGAGGCGTCTCAGTGAAGGCATCTGCAGTGCAGGGGTGGCCGGGAGGTGCCCCTATCTCCCCTGCAACAGGGTTTCCATTAGCAGTTCCTTCCTTTCCTGCCCATCTCTGCTGCCTGGAGCTGTGCCTGCCAGGAGCTCTTTCTCTGGCCCCACATCTCTTCGCTGCCAGTGCTCAGAGACCCCATCTCAGCCCCTGTGTGCCCAGCTCTGCCCTGCAGCCTCTCCGTGTGTGCAGCGGCTACAAAGCAGGTCACAGAAACCCAGCTGAGACTGGAGGGGTGATGCTGGTGCTGTCTGGAGCCCCCAGAGCTGGAAACTGAAAACACAGCCTCAGGAAAACTCCTTAGCCATACAGTAATCCCTCCTTTGACCTTCCAATTGAAAAGTCCCTTGGAAATGTCCCACTGCCCACCCAGCCAACCAGGATGAGAAACCTCAAAAGACAGACACCTTCCCTTTCAGGGAACTCCATCTTGGAAAGTTCCCTTGGAAATGCGCGGGGTACGCTGGAGCTGTGAGCAGCCCTGACCCACGCAGCACCCTCTCAACAGCAGAAGGACCCTGCCCTGCCAGGGGTCGCTCCTTCCACCCACACCTTCTCCCCACAGCACTCTGGGGAGCTCCCCGGGCAGGCTGAGTGCTGACCCTGGCAGGCGGCAGAGTGCCTGCCCCAGCACACAGCCCCCTGGGGTGCAGGGACCCTGCTCGGAAGGACAGCCCTGGGCACCCCTGCCTGCACACCCACCTTCACACTCTGCAGCTCTCCCCGAGAGAAGCAAGCTGTCATGCCCTCTCCCTCTGATGGTGCAGCAGGGAAGCCCTGCTCTGGAACTCAGCCTTCTTCCTCCACACCAGCCATGGGCTCTCCCAGCTTTAGCAGATCCCTCCAGGAACTCCTGTGCATTGCCCTGCACCCAGTCACTTCCTGTGTCAAGGGCTGTGAAGATTTCTCCTCCACTGAGCTCTCAGCATCCTCCCACTCCACACTGCCTTTAACCTCTCTCTGCCTCACTGCTCTCCCCTTGGTGCCTGCAGGCAGTGCCCTCAGCCCTGCTACGCTTTGCAGAGGAGCTGCTCGTGGGCAGAGCTGTCTCTCAGCAGCGCTGCCCGCTTGCCATGAGCTCCCTCCGTCCCAGGAGCCCAGCCCAGCTCAGCAGCACAGGACCAGCCCAAGGCAGCACTTTCTCTGCCTCCTACCCTCACCCCCCCGCCCTCAAATCCCTCGAGGTGTCCCTGGGCCTCCAGGGCTGACAGCTCCTGAAAGGCAGCAGGGTCTCTCCTGGGGAACAGAATTTCAGGCAGACTGAAGGAATCACTGACTGTCCCTCTCTAAACCCTGGACAGACTGATTCCTGCAGTGGAATTGCTCTACCAGGGTGTGCGCATCTGCAGGAGGCGTCAATGTTGCCCTCTGGAAACCTCCATTCCTCCACTTTCTCTGCCTGCTCTGGGCTCCCTCGAGGTGTCCCTGGGGCTCAGGGGGAACCTGCTGTGAAAGAGGCTGAAGGAATCCCTGATGTTCCCTCCCTCAGCTGGGGAGAGAGACTTCTTCCCAACTCTGTCGTTTTCTCTTATCAGAAAAGGAGCTGGGCAGGAGAATCACTTGTTTGGTCCCATATTTAGGCAGGACATCAGGAAGGTGACAGGATAGGATCTATTATTGCAAGCTGGAGGAGATGTCTTCAGCGGAGTGAATGTAGGCCTCTCATTCTGGGTTTGTAGTGCGAGGGCTAGAAAGACATTCAGCTCTCTTTTGTCCATGCCATGTCTCTGCTCTGAAGCAAAGCCTTTGCCCGCACGGGCTCTTGGACACTTGGTGCCAGCTTTCCTTCTGGCAAGTCAGAGCTTGCCTGGTGCCACAGCTGGGCTGCTTCAGGCCAGATGTGCAGCAATGCCCTCAGCCAGGGGCACAGACAGGATGAGCTGGAGCCGTTACTGTCAGAGACAGAGCTGTGACCCTGATGGAATCCATTGCCAAGGTGTGGAGGCAGAGGTTAGTACAGCTGGTCTTCAAGGACAGCATCCGCCAAGCACAGCGAGAGTCCAAAGAAAAAAGCAGTCTGTAAAACCTGTGAGGCAATTCAAGGGCACCATAATGAGTGTTTGCTACTTCAGCAACGGTTCAAAGAGAAACCAAGATACTGCGTGGCCACTGCTGAATTTAGAAAGAGCAGGTGCAGATAGATCTGCGCTACTCCATGTCCTCATTGCCTCAGTCGTCACCAGCAAGGTCTCGCAGGCCTTTGTGCCTCGAGGCAGGGCTCTGGAGGAGAACAGCCGGCAGTGGCTGGGGATCAAGTTAGGTGTCCCTTGAGCAAGGGCAATCCTTACTGGTGTATGGGACAGCAGGGGCAGCATCCAAGGAAGCTGAGAGAGCAGGCTGATGCCACAGCGAGACCACTCTCCATCCCTGAAAGGTCATGGAGACTGGGGGGGACTCCCTGATGACTGGCAACACCCAAACATTGCCTGCACCTTTCAGAAGTGCCCAATGGATGAGCAGGGGAATGAAAGGCTGTGCTCCAGAGCGTGTCCACTTGGATGGCATTTCTGGGTGTCGGAAAGAGAAGGTGACTGGATTGACCCAGGGGAGATTGTGCCTGGCCAGCCTCTTTGCTTTCTGGTGGGGACGTGGGGGAGCAGTGATTGTCTTTCAGCTGGAAATCAGCAAGGCTTTCAACATCATCCCCCACAACTTGTGTCCAGGATAGGATCTTATGGTCTGCATGGGTGGATAAGGAGATGGGTAAAAAACCCAGCTGGATGGTGGGGCAGAGGGGGACGTGGTCAAAGCGTGGTACTCTGCCTGGAGACCTGTACCTAGTAGGGAACTGCAAGGGTCTGTCCTGCAGCCTGCCCTGGTTCACATGTTTTGAATGACCCAGAGGAGAGGAAAGGTTGAGTTTTCATGACATTTGTAGAAGCCATCACATTGAGGAGAGCAGAAACTGCACTGGAGGGCAGGGTTGCCATCCCAAAGGATATGACCGACTGGAGGGAGGAGCCAAGAGGAACTTCATGATAGCCAAGAAATCCTGACCTTGAGGTGGACTAAGACCCTGCAATGACAGAGCCCAGGTCGGTAGCAGCTCTGTGGGAAAGGCTCTTGTGGTCCTTGCGTTTCCTTAGGTAAAACCTGAGCCATCAGCAAAGAAGGCCAACGGCATCTTGGGCTATGCGGGCAGGAGCACAGCCGGTCTGCTCAGCACTTTTTGCATGGTATCCAAAATCATTCCCTAGGTTTTGACACCTCACCATGCCAGAGGGACCTTGATAAACTGGTACCAGTTCAATGTAGCGCCACTGAGGCCATCAGGGTGGGAGAACTTAGGTTCTGTGAGAAGAAGCTTAGGGAGCTGGTCTTGCTCAGCCTGGAGAAGAGAAGATCTTGAGGGGAACATGCAGCAGCATTGCGCAGTTCCCAGGCAGACGGCGTCAGGCTCATGTCCGTGACACAAGGACAAGAGGCAATGGGCTGAAACAAGAGACGCTAAGGCTAGATATAGGGAGAAACTTTTCTAGCATGAGGCTAGTCAAGCACTGGAAGCTTTTCCCAGGGAGTGTGCCCTGTGTCTATCCTGGAATGTGATCCAGAGGTGTTTGCATGAAGCCCTGAGTAATCTGGTCTGACCCTGCTTTGAGCAGGAGGTTGGTCGAGACACCTCCCGAGCTCCCTGCCAGCCTGAATGATGCTCTCTTTCCTTCCCCTTCATGTTTTCAAATGAGGGAAAGCTCTCAGGTTCTCCCTCACCCCAGAAGGAATTCACAGCAGGCACAGGGCTGCCTCACAGGTGCCCCCAAACAGCCCTCACCACATCCTTTGCTTCCCTTTTCATTTGCCCAAAGCCGGGTTCTTCTCTTTTACAGTCCTTCTACCCTCCAAAAATAACAGCCTCCCCTGTGCATCCTTTCAGAGCAGGTTGCTCAATAAATGTCAGCACCCATGTACAGAGCCTACAAAGGAGCCGGGCATTGAAGCCATCATTGCAGAAACAGAGACAAGGCCTTTGACCAGCTCCATGAACCCAGGAATCACTATGCCATGCCTCCTGACATTCCTGGCAACACCTCAGCTTTTTCTCCAGCCAAGTGTGATTCTTCTTTCGGTGTATGGGCCAATCTCCTGACATAGGCGAAGTTTTCGTTGGTGAAGAGAATCAAAACCGACTTTTTGACTAGGTTAGTTTCATTTTACCTGCGGAAATGCAGGGCAGATGAAAGGAGCTGAGACCTTCCAGGCTCCTTGCTGCAGAGTTAGGGCTTCAGAGCCTGGAAATGCAGGTAGTGCTGGTGTATCTGTATGCCACATGAACGTTTTGCCTTTCTTTGTTCCTTTGCACTAACCTGGGATCTGTGCCTTGGCCTTCTTTGGCTAAAAATGAAACAAGTGCCCTACTCCACCTCCTCGTCCTGATGAAAAGAGGGCGAAAAGAGATGGAACAGGCATGATTTAGGGGCCGATCTGTCTAAGAGGTGTAAGCTTTAAATGATAAGAAGGAGGTAGCAGGGAGAGGTAAAACACTGTTCTAAGAACTTCATGCCAGAGGCTAGCTACTGAGAACTTAGAGCAATTTCCTCAATACAGAATGGCTGTTGCGAAGGAAATTAAAGAGCTGTAGTCTTGATGGACATCAAGAAGAAGAAAGAGTTCCCTTACAGCACTGTCCTGGTACTGGTACTAGGGATAGTACCACTAATTGCAAAACATCCCTGACAACTTGTTCATTTTGCCTTGGCTCCAGAGCTCAGCCTGCTCAGACCTTGAAAGGACTACCTCAAACCTCTGCAGCCCAAATCTCTCCCACCTTCTCCCATTCTCACTCTTTTACCCAGGACACTTCTCCCCATCACTTCAGCACACTGCCCGGTCTCTATTTTTTAGCTGGGTGAAGTCAGGGCTACTCCCTTGCACAGCCTTCCTTAGAAAAGTCTTCTCTACATGCTGATCCCACTTCTGTCACCTCATGCTGTGTCCAGCTCCATCTTCCTTCTGCAGAGCTCCACTGGATGGGCACTTTTCCTGTTGCATTTCATGCCCATTCACCTTCACCACCTTTCAGTATTGTATGGCAGATCAAATATCGTCTCAGGAAACACATTTATCCCCACAGCTTCACCCATTTCCCATGGCAGGCTGAGATATTTCCCTCTTGGAGCAGAAGTTGTGCAAAGCTGTCCCACATATGGAAACCACCTTCAATTGTGCATATTCATTTGGGTTTTAAAAAAAAAACCAAAACATGCAGGGTTAGTTTTTCAGAGACACGGTTTCAAAGTGGCAAAGCAGCTTAAATTCATAAATGTTGAGAGACAAGTTACAAAGAGAGAGGAAAAAACAGGTGAAGCTGTATCATCTGGACTCACAAATTCTCTGTCATTGAGGAGAAAGTCCCACAGCCTGTGGGATGTTTTCCTTAGTTGGCCCTCTGGGAAGTTTTCTTTGTTGGGCCTCTTGGCTGGAGCCTGCTGCATTCGCATTTCCAGCAAGGGCAGAAGTTCCAGTTCAGGCATCAAACATTTGCCCATCCCGCCTGGAGCACCAGGACAGTCATGTCACACAACAGCCAGTGTCAGAAGGAAGATGAAGGTAGTGTGAATTGAAATGTTGTGGGTTCAGATGGAAGCTCAAACCCTGAGCTGGCAGGACAACATTGGAATGAATAGAATAGAATAGAATAGAATAGAATAGAATAGAATAGAATAGAAGGCTATTTCAGCTGGAAGGGACCACAACGATCATCTAGTCCAACTGCCTGACCACTTCAGGGCTGACCAAAAGTTCAAGCATGTTGTTAAGGGCATTGTCCAAATGCCTCTGAAACACTGCCAGGCTTGGGCATCGACCACTCTCGAGGAAGCCTGTTCCAGGGTTTGACCACTCTCTCGGGAAAGAAATGCTTCCGCATGTCCAGCCTGAACCTCTCCTGGTGCAGCTTTGAACCATTCCCAGGCGTCCTGTCCCTGGATCCCAGGGAGAAGAGATCAGCACCTCCCTCTCCACGTCCCCTCCTCAGGAAGCTGCAGAGAGCAATGAGGTCACCCCTCAGCCTCCTGTTCTGTAGCATCAAGGGGGTGAGGAAAGGTTGGTGGAGAGACAAACCAGCAGCTTGAGAGTGTAGGCACACGAGTGGAGACCCCAGTGGGATGTGCTTCCTCTTCCTGCCCTGTCCTACATCTGCAGAGAGAGAAGGGACAGACCTTGCTGCAGGGCAGGGGTGGCAAGCAGTGGCTGGCACAAAGGCTCCAAATCTGTCTGCAGTGCTGTCTGGGGTGTGTGATACACACACATTTTGAAGGGGGGCGGCTTTCCTGTAAAGGACCAGTACTGTCCCTGCCAGCTGCATGTAGCTGTGTGTGAGAGCCTCGGCACCTCACATAACACTACCGGCCTCTCTTTGGCCATTAAATTGAGTAACTGTCCTGAATTCTGTTCGGCAATGTCGGGGTGAAACCAGACAGCTGTCATTATAGTCGGGATAGATGTAGGCAGCACAGCTGATGGAGATCAGAAAGAGAGAGACTTTGCTCTCCCTGTGGTACATGAGTCCATTTGATCAGCTGAATCCCTGTGTAGGCTGCCCAGAAAATAACAAAGAGAGAAAGAGTCTGTTGTCCTAAACATGTGCATCTGCTGTCATCTCAGTTGTCCAAAGCAAAGCCTCCCCACGCTCAGAAATGCAGCTCCACACACCACCTGTCTCTCAGAGCCGATCCATTAGAACGTGGAGTTACCTCCATGGCTCTTGGACCAGCTCTGGCAGCTCAAATGTCACCAGGTGTTTGCATCTGACCACCTCAGTGCTGGCCTCCATCTCCAGGAATTACCATGGGAGCTGAGACAAGGAGCTCCCATGCAGGTGCCCATTTTGTGCGCAGCCAAAGTGAGGCAAGAGCAATTCCCACCTCCTGTGGGTTTGTGGCAGGCATGGGAGGGAGCTAAGGTCCCTTCTAGCCCCAGGACTACGGACCCAGCATGAGGTGCCTCGATTGACTCAGCTGAATCCCTTCCCTCAGCAGGAGGGACACAAGAGATTACTCCCTGTCCATGTTGGTGTGTCCTGCCTAATGACGGCACAAGAAAATGTCATTCTTAAGCCTCATTATTTTTCTGCTGTGTGAAATGCCACTGCTGGGAAGAAGTGTCTCTCCCCAGCTGAGGGAGGGAACATCAGGGATTCCTTCAGCGTGTTTCACAGCAGGTTCCCCTGGAGCTGCAGGGACACCTGGAGGGAGCCCCGAGGGGGCAGAGAAAGTGCTGCCTTGGGCTGGTTCTCTGCTGCTGAGCTGGGCCGGGCTGCTGGGATGGAGGGAGCTCATGGCAAGCGGGCAGCGCTGCCGAGAGACAGCTCTGCCCACGAGCAGCTCCTCTGCAAAGCGCAGCAGGGCTGAGGGCACTGCCTGCAGGCACGAGGGGAGAGCAGTGAGGCAGAGAGAGGTTAAAGGCAGTGTGGAGTGGGAGGATGCTGAGAGCTCAGTGGAGGAGAAATCTTCACAGCCCTGGACACAGTAAGTGACTGGGTGCAGGGCAATGCAACAGGAGTTCCTGGAGGGATCTCCTAAAGCTGGGAGAGCCATGGCTGGTGTGGAGGAAGAAGGAGAGTTCCAGAGCAGGGCTTCCTGCTGCACCATCAGAGGGAGAGGGCATGACAGCTTGCTCTCTCGGGGGAGAGCTGCAGATTGTGAAGGTCGGTGTGCAGGCAGGGGTGCCCAGGGCTGTCCTTCCGAGCAGGGTCCTGCACCGAGGGGGCTGTGTGCTGGGGCAGGGACACTGCACCTGCCAGGGTCAGCACTCAGCCTGCCCGGGAGCTCCCAAGGCGCTGTGGGGAGAAGCTGTGGGTAGAAGGGGTGACTCCCAGCAAGAGGCCTAGAAGGTGTAGCATGGGTCAGGGCTGCTCACAGCTCCAGATCACCCCCACGACATTGGCAGAGAGTCCTTTGGAAGAAGGACATCAAGGCAGCATTTTCCTGAAAGGGAAGCAGTTTGTGCATTGACTTTTTCTGCTGTTGGGGGATGCCATCAGTGGGGGATGGGAATTTCTTTCTGTGTTCTGGAGAAGGCACAGGGACCCCTGTTCTCATTAGCACTTACCTGAGCTGCTCTTTTGCCTCTGCACACACAGAGATGTCCCTGGGCAGTGTCCTGCTGCCAGGAGGGGTCTGCAGGGCCGAGCTGAGCACAGAGCAGGTGGGATGGGCTCTGTGAGCACTGAGAGGGAGGAGACCTGGGGACAGAGAAACAGCTCCAGGCAGGGACAGCTCCAAGCAGCAGAGACATGGGCAGGCAGGGAGAGGCAGCTGCTGCCAGAAAGACTGTGGGAGGGGGGATCGCACAATTCCCTGCCATCCCCTGCAGTGCCTCCCCCAGAGCAAGCCCCTGATCTCCTCTCCCACCCAGCACAGCCTCATCCCCAAGGCACAGGTCCAGGGCAATGACTCAACTCCTTGGCAGCTGCACCTCCACTCTAGGAGAAATGCCTGTGTCCTACAATTCATCTACAACAAACAGGCTAGAAACGAGTGCCCTACATTGTCGCTGTCTGGGAGGTGGACAGCACATTTAGGTAAGGAGAAGGCTTCTCTGCATGCCCGTCTTCCTTCCTCTCCTTGCTTCGTTTTTTCAGACCATAGAGGTATTCTTCCTTGTTTCCCCACCTCTCAGTCATCCTCTTGCTCCTGGTGTTAGGGTGAGGGTGCGGGTTAGCTTCTCTTCCGACTCCGACTCTGAGGGTCCTACCCCAGAGGGTTGCTCCTGGCAACTAGGTGCCCAAGCTGTATTGGAAAAGTGTGAAGCACCATGTCATTCAGTTGCTAGGGTTGGGAGAATGGAGCCGGCTCATTTCTCATTCAGCTCAGGGTGGGGGATTTCTGTGAGAAATGGCATGGGCTTTTCTTCAGATAAGTCATTTCTAACGTGTCACTGTCTTCTCCTCCTTGCACAGTGCCACAAGCCCAGGAAAAGAAAATGCCCAACAACAACTCATCACAGAGTTCCTCCTTCCTGGCATTCGCGGACACACGGGAGCTGCAGCTCTTGCACTTCTGGCTCTTGCTGGGCATCTACCTGGCTGCCCTCCTGGGCAATGGCCTCATCATCACCGCTGTAACCTGCGACCTACCGCCTCCACACCCCCATGTACTTCTTCCTCCTCAACCTCTCCCTCCTCGACCTGGGCTCCATCTCCACCACTCTCCCAAAGCCATGGCCAGTTCCCTCTGGGACAACAGGGACATCTCCTATGCAGGATGTGCTGCCCAAGTCTTTCTGTTTGTCTTTTTCATTTCAGCAGAGTATTGTCTCCTCACCATCATGGCCTATGACCGCTACGTTGCCATCTGCAAACCCTGCACTACGGGACCCTCCTGGGCAGCAGAGCTTGTGTCCACATGGCAGCAGCTGCCTGGGGCAGTGGGTTTCTCATGCTGTGCTGCACACTGCCAATACTTTTTCCCTACCACTCTGCAAGGCAATGCTGTGGACCAGTTCTTCTGTGAAATCCCCCACATCCTCAAAGCTCGCCTGCTCAAATGCTACCTCAAGGAAATTTGCCTTCTTGTGGTTAGTGCTTGTTTAGCATTTGGGTGTTTTGTTTTCATCGTGCTGTCCTATGTGCAGATCTTCAGGGCCGTGCTGAGGATCCCTTCTGAGCAAGGACGGCACAAAGCCTTTTCCACATGCCTCCCTCACCTGGCTGTCGTCTCCCTGTTTCTGCAGCACTGGCATGTTTGCCTACCTGAAGCCCCCCTCCATCTCCTCCCCATGGCTGGATCTGGTGGTGACTGTTCTGTATTCGGTGGTGCCTCCAGCAGTGAACCCCCTCATCTACAGCATGAGGAACAAGGAGCTCAAGGATGCTCTGAAGAAACTCTTGAACACAAACTATTTCTTTGTCATTAAGGAATCCATCATCTTTACGTGACTCCCAGGGTATCTCAAGAAAAGTCAGGGCTATCTTTTGGTCTTTTCTTTATTTTATATTTGGGTTTTATACCTGTGATAATATAATTGCAGATAAATAGTAGTATGCCTCCCAATTCTTGATGTTCCACATGTTTTTTTCTGAGGAAGTATCCTAATGTACCTAAGGAAGCAGTCTCCTTGCATAAATAAAGAAGCCAGCAGAAAATCCTTGTTTGAGCTCCCATCCCTTCAAATCTTCTCTGGATGTGGGCGACCAGCCCCAGCATGCAGAAGGAGTTACGTCACCAAACAGTCTGTGGCCCTCAGAGCCGCCCCTTTCTGCCTTGGCGGGCACTCCCTCTCTCCCGCCTTTGAGTCAGGGCTGCTGCTTCTCTGGAGCCATGGACATGGACCGCATCAGGACGTGGTCTTTTCAGTGCTGGGCTCTCCTCATACTGTCCTGCTGTGACCTTAGGTTTCTGTAAGCCCAAAGGTCTCCCTCAACTTGAGACAGTCCTGTCATCTCTACAGTGGCAACCCTGTGGCTGCAGGCAGGAGCAGGCCACTTGAACCACCCGTGTCAGAGCTGGCCTCCCTGCTAGCACAACATCACCAAAAAAGGGCTCCTCAGGGCACGGCCAGAAGGTCGGATGCCTCTTCCAAAGGTGGTGTCAGGACTATACCCAAGGAGCCGCTCCCTCAAAAGGAATTCTGCTCTTCTGGGGGTCTCGATAGCCTCAGGGAGACGATCTCAGAGTCCCAGGGGGATCTGTTAGGCACTGAGGGCTGGACCAAGACTTCCCTTCTTGGTGGCATGTGTCCAAGCTGACAGCAGTTGTTCTTTTGATTTATCTCCCTGGTGCTGTCCCACCTGCCAGCGGGGCTGATGGCAGATGCCATCCTGGAGAGGAACTGGGAGCAGCCAGGAGAGCTCAGGGGATCTCCAGGCACAGCGTGGAAGCCTGGGGGGGCAGTGAGTGGTGCCTCATACAATAAGTGACAGTCCAAGGAGGAGTGTCCCAGAGGCAAAGGTGAACCTGAGGAGACCATGGGCTAACAAGGGCCCTGCAATGCCAGGAAAGTGTTGCCGTGAAAGGCTGAAATCAAAGACTCAATAGTCTAGGGACTATAAGTAGGTATTCTTTATTGCAGCGCTGCACACACAGGGGATATCTCCTCCTATTGTGGGTGTCTGGTCAGGTTAATTGCATAGTTTATAAAGAAGCTTATACATACATATTCATCAGATTTCCAGGAACTCATTATCATATGCAAATGTCTCTTGCGCATGTCTGTTTATGTCTCCAGGTGGTCATCAGGGGTCACTGGATGAAGGATATACTCTTCCTCACTGTGTCTGCTGGTTGACCTGTTTTTTGTGCATACTCAGTTGTGAGATCATGTCTATCATGTCCTTCAAGGGTAGTCTGTTTTGGTTGAGGCGCTTGTTTTAAAATTTCTTTATTGTTATGGTTTCATGCAACTGTTTTTCTCTAAGGTCGAACTGTCCTAGTGACATTCTTTAGGAGACTCTTATCTTAGAGCCTTCCTGACTTCCCCAAACAGTAAAAATCCAATTTGGTCCAGCCACAAACAAGTCTAGTAAGTGGAAAATTCCACATTTACAGGCATCAAAAGGCTGTGAGGAGCCAGAAGGCAAAGGGACGTGAGACTGGAGAGTGGTCCAAGCCCATGGCCTGCATCTACTGCAGGCCTCCCTTGCCTTTTGTGCCATAGCAGACTCCCCTTGCTCCTGCCCAGCCCCATCTTTGGCTATTGAGCCATCAAGGGAAGCTGGAAAAGGGGCTCAGCAGCAGTGATCCCCATCCAGCTGGCTCTGCTCGGTACCCTGACCAGCATGGCCAGTGCAGGCTCACCCCGTGGCCAAAGGGCACCACAGCCCCCTTGCTCTGCAGAGTGCACCGCCAGCCTGGGGCCCTGCAGGGAGCATGGGAGGGAAGCAGGAACGGCCGGCCAGGCCAGCACAGACACGCTTATGTGGGGAAAGGCTCTCTGGAGAGCAGGGATGACTCTGGAGAAGAGCAAGGCAGCATATCTGTGGCCTGCAGGGAGGAATCCATGAGAAAGAGAAACCTCTTTCTGCAGGCACTCAGCTCAGGGCAGGGCTGCTCTGTCCCCTGGCCAGGACTCTTGTGCTGGCGTGCGGACCAGGGGCATGGTTTGATCATAGCAGGGCGAGGACAATGCTGCAGTGGGTGTGAGGTACAGAGCCAGGTCTCCTGGAAGGGAGCTGAGACACGCAGGTGCAGGAGAAAGGAGCTCAGTCGGTGCCCTTGGTGGTATGGACAGAGCGGGAAGGTGCCCCAGGGCATTTGTCACCCCCCCAGCCTCTCCCATCGGCCATTTCCAGCACTGCCACTCACCTCAATTTATCAGTGTTTTTGCTCTGGGGCCATCTCCTTCCTCCTGCTGGTCTCGGTCCCTGTGTCAAAGGAAGAGCCAGCCCTGCCCCAGCCTCTCTTCTTGCCCAGGCCTTGGCGCACCCCAGAGCAGGGCTGTCTGCGAGCCCCTGTGTCAGACACGGCTGGGGCTTGGCTGGGGCTGCGGCACTGGGGGCTGCAAAAGAAGGAGGGCTGGTGGGGATGGACACTGAGGGCTGCCAAAGGGACTTGTGGTGGGGGACGTTTCCCCACCCCAAACACACCCTTTCCCTTGCAGGGTCTGATGAGGAGGGCCGTGAGGGCAATGTGTTGGGCAAAGGGGCTGCACTGGCTCAGGGACAAGCCACAGATGGGAGCTCCACCACCACAACCAGGAGGTGGAAGCAAGGCCGGGCTAGGAAGGAGGAATTTAGAACTCTGACCTGAGCATGCGCGTATGTGTTTAGCAAAGCCAAAGCTCAGCTGGAGCTGATGGGGGCTGCAGGCAACATCAAGAGCCAAAGGAATTTGGTCACTGTGTGTGCAGTAAAAGGCTGAAGAAGGAACATGCTGCCGAGTGATTGAGGGGAGGGTTCAAAGAGCAGACCCAGAGGAGGCTGAGGCGCTCAAATGCCTTCTCTGTCTGAGTCTTTTACGAAAAAAGGTCTCGCTGGCCTCTGTGCTCAGAGAGCGGGCTCAAGGAGGAGGAGAGCACGGATTGGCAGGAAACCTCAGTAGATCCCACAAGGACAGCTGCCAGTTTCTGCCCACGCAGGGGACTCCCCTGGCAATGGCCCAGGCTGGGGCTGCCCGGCTGGGAGCAGCCCTGTGGCAAAGGTCTTGGTGGGCAGGGAGCTGGAGAGGAGGCAGCCGTGTGCCCTGGCAGCAAGGGAGGACAGCAGGGCCCTGGGCTGTGTGAGTGGGAGCACAGGCAGGAGGTGGAGGGAAGGGGCTCTGCCAACACTGAGGTGTCTGATGTTGGGGGAGACCAGTCTCCTGCCTTTCTTCACCTCAAAAGGAGTCACTCTTCATCTATTCTAGAGGGAATGAAAAGGGAGTGTTTCGTAGATGGTCTAGAGACCCCTTTCAGTAGACACTCTAACAGAGATGTGTTGAGAAGAGTGCAAATGTGGCCACCCAAACCCAGGGTGTTTCACTGAAGCTGGTCGCTCTGCTTCCCAGCATCAGCTGAGAAGACCCTGCCACCTTAGTGGGTGACTGTCTCTGGGCAAAGAGTGAGGAGTGGCATGGATGCTCGTGGGAGGGGAGGGATTTTAGTGGCGTTGAGATCTCTGCAAGACATAGAAATGTCTTTTTTTAGGCTGCAGGCCTGAGTATGATGGAAATGTTTAGAAAATGTCAATAAAAATGAGAAAGAGAAGAAAGGAGGAAAGATCTACAGCAAAGACAAAGTTCTAATGCAATTTTCAGCTTTTTTAAAATTTTTTGTGTTCATTTCCTCCTAGTTTAACTTGTTTTACATGACTGTCTGTGATGGTATCAGTGCCTCTGCACTGTAAGTGTATCGGTGATGGCATCTGTAAAGGCATTGGTCTCTGTACAGGTACGTGTGATGTTATTGATATCTGCAATGGGATCCGTACCTGAAGTGGCCTCTGCAATGGTTTCTTCTAACTGCAGTCCGTACCTGCCCCAGCAGGGTGATTTGCTTTGCCAAGGGCATCTGCAGGGTATTCAGCAGTCGTATGTGCAGCTGAAATGGTGCCTGCAATGGTATTGGAATCTGCAAGGGCATCTGCAAAGGTATCTGCACCTGGAATGCTCTGTGTGCAACTGTCCTCTTGGCTGCAGCTCTCCAGTGCAGGCACCGTTGCAGACGCAGATGGAAATACAATTTCAGGTGCCATTGCTGATGGAGATGCTTTAGTTGCGATGGTCCCTGCATCTGCATCTTTCTACAGGTTACAAAACCTGGGAATAGAAGCTGTTCTGCATAACAGACTTGGCTTCTTTTTCTTTTTTCTTTTTCTTCCTCCCATCTGAACAAAGCCAAGACGGGCAGGGTCTTTGTGATTAGGACGGGAGGCGTCATTTTAATTAGAACTTCCGATTCCCCAAGCATTTTTTCTTTTGACTTTTCCATTTTTGAATCAGATACAGGCATGTGCTCTGGCTGCTGCATTTGCTAGAGGCTGGGGCAGGACAGAGGCAGGCGAGGGGGCGGTGGGGTGGAAGGTGACATGGGTGGGGTGTGGTGAGGTTGGTGGGGTGTGGTGAGGTCACTGATGTGGGAGGAAGCTGATTGGTCAGGAGCAACAGGTGGCAATGAGGTGCTCAGTGCCTGCCAGCGACAGCAAAGAGAGATGAGAGCTGGGGGAGAGGAGAGGCAGGCTGGGGGGACGTCAAGGGCCAGCAGGGAGGTGATGGCTGGGGCGGGGCTGGTGAGGTCACTTCTGCCAGAGATGCTGATAGGGTAGGAGCAGGCACATGGCTTGGCTATTCCTTGGGAGGTGACCTCTGTCCCTGCAGGTGCTAGGCCAGCAGCATGCAAATGGCTTGGAAGTGCCTTGGGAGGTCCCTTCTTGCTGAGACCCTGAGAGGCCAGCAGCAGGCTGGTGGCTGGGTGGGTGTTGGTGAGGTCCCTTCAGGTGGAGGTGCTGCGAGGCCAGCAGCAAGCTGGAGGGGTATTGCGGGGTCTGTCCTCTCCACTGGGACCCCCTGCCTTGCTCCTTCCTCCCCCAGCTTGTCTTGCTGAGCACGCCGTCCTATGGTCTGGAATGTCCCTTTGGTCAGGCGGGGTCAGCTGTGCCAGCTGTGTCGCATCCCAGCTCCTTGCCGCCCCCAGCCTACTCGCTGGTGGGTCAGGGTGAGGAACAGAGGAGCCCTTGACGCTGTGCGAGCACTGTTCAGCAACAGCTGAAACCTCCATGTTTGATCAGGCCTGGTTGGGTGACACAGCCAAAAGACAAGAACAAGACAGAGCAGAGAGTGTTCGGTACCATGGGAGGGGCTGTTTTATCCCCCAGGCTTTCGATCCCATCTCTTGAAAAGAGCCCGACCGCAGCCAGTCCCCAAACCCCGCCTGCCCAGATGGGCTGCCAGCAGCAGAGACATGTTGAGGGGATTTTTGGGAAAGGGCTGGGGAGAAAGGGGGTGAGTGTTTCTCAGGAGAAGAGGGGAAACCTCTCGCCTCTCTGCCCAGCTGGGCCATCTCCCTCCTGGTTTCATAATGAACCTCCAGATGAGGTGGGCTGATGTCACAGAGGGATGCACTGCATCACAGGGAGGTCTCCCCCATACCACAGCAGTGCCGGCACTTCCCGGCGAGGCCGGGCGCTGCTGGGCACAGCTCAGGGGCTCCCCACCACTGCCCTTTGGAGCTGCTCCACAGGCAGGAGCAGGGTCGGGAGGCAGCGGGGCTGTGCTGGGGGACCCTTGCTGACAGGCAGGAGAAGGAGCACATCAGAGAGGAGTTTTGGGTGAGGAGCCAGGAAGAGCTTGCTTTTCCTGAGCTGAGGGCAAGCAGCAAGCGTGACGGAGGGCTGCTGCCCATGGCCATCAGCTCGGAGCTGAGCTGTTCTTTCCCACACTCCTGCAGCTCTCCACCAAGGGTGAGGGTTTCAGGAGGTCTTTCCTGAGGGGTTGCACCGGGGCTGTCAGCTGTTAAAAGCTGCAATTGGTGGGCTGTGGGGGTGGCTGGAGAGGTCTGGGGCTGCCACAGAGCCCTGCTGAGGGTCCCACGGGGTTGGGGGCCAATGTGGCTGCCAGGACTGGCAGGTCCTGGTGCTGTGGTGCCTTGAGCACAAGTCTCCTG
>NW_026114191.1:43771-124245 GCF_018139145.2 Gymnogyps californianus | reverse complement strand
CAGGAGACTTGTGCTCAAGGCACCACAGCACCAGGACCTGCCAGTCCTGGCAGCCACATTGGCCCCCAACCCCCGTGGGACCCTCAGGCAGGGCTCTTGTGGCAGCCCCCAGACCTCTCCAGCCACCCCCACAGCCCACCAATTGCAGCCTTTTAACAGCTGACAGCCCCGGTGCAACCCCTCAGGGAAGACCTCCTGAAACCCTCACCCTTGGTGGAGAGCTGCAGGAGTGTGGGGAAAGAACAGCTCAGCTCCGAGCTGATGGCCATGGTGCAGCAGCCCTCCGTCACGCTTGCTGCTTGCCCTCAGCTCAGGAAAAGCAAAGCTCTTCCTGGCTCCTCACCCAAAACTCCTCTCTGATGTGCTCCTTCTCCTGCCTGTCAGCAAGGGTCCCCCAGCACAGCCCCGCTGCCTCCCGACCCTGCTCCTGCCTGTGGAGCAGCTCCAAAGGGCAGTGGTGGGGAGCCCCTGAGCTGTGCCCAGCAGCGCCCGGGCCTCGCCGGGAAGTGCCGGCACTGCTGTGGTATGGGGGAGACCTCCCTGTGATGCAGTGCATCCCTCTGTGACATCAGCCCACCTCATCTGGAGGTTCATTATGAAACCAGGAGGGAGATGGCCCAGCTGGGCAGAGAGGCGAGAGGTTTCCCCTCTTCTCCTGAGAAACACTCACCCCCTTTCTCCCCAGCCCTTTCCCAAAAATCCCCTCAACATGTCTCTGCTGCTGGCAGCCCATCTGGGCAGGCGGGGTTTGGGACTGGCTGCGGTCGGGCTCTTTTCAAGAGATGGGATCGAAAGCCTGGGATAAAACAGCCCTCCCATGGTACCGAACACTCTCTGCTCTGTCTTGTTCTTGTCTTTTGGCTGTGTCACCCAACCAGGCCTGATCAAACATGGAGGTTTCAGCTGTTGCTGAACAGTGCTCGCACAGCGTCAAGGCTCCTCTGTTCCTCACCCTGACCCACCAGCGAGTAGGCTGGGGGCGGCAAGGAGCTGGGATGCGACACAGCTGGCACAGCTGACCCCGCCTGACCAAAGGGACATTCCAGACCATAGACGGCGTGCTCAGCAAGACAAGCTGGGGAGGAAGGAGCAAGGCAGGGGGTCCCAGTGGAGAGGACAGACCCCGCAATACCCCTCCAGCTTGCTGCTGGCCTCGCAGCACCTCCACCTGAAGGGACCTCACCAACACCCACCCAGCCACCAGCCTGCTGCTGGCCTCTCAGGGTCTCAGCAAGAAGGGACCTCCCAAGGCACTTCCAAGCCATTTGCATGCTGCTGGCCTAGCACCTGCAGGGACAGAGGTCACCTCCCAAGGAATAGCCAAGCCATGTGCCTGCTCCTACCCTATCAGCATCTCTGGCAGAAGTGACCTCACCAGCCCCGCCCCAGCCATCACCTCCCTGCTGGCCCTTGACGTCCCCCCAGCCTGCCTCTCCTCTCCCCCCAGCTCTCATCTCTCTTTGCTGTCGCTGGCAGGCACTGAGCACCTCATTGCCACCTGTTGCTCCTGACCAATCAGCTTCCTCCCACATCAGTGACCTCACCACACCCCACCAACCTCACCACACCCCACCCATGTCACCTTCCACCCCACCGCCCCCTCGCCTGCCTCTGTCCTGCCCCAGCCTCTAGCAAATGCAGCAGCCAGAGCACATGCCTGTATCTGATTCAAAAATGGAAAAGTCAAAAGAAAAAATGCTTGGGGAATCGGAAGTTCTAATTAAAATGACGCCTCCCGTCCTAATCCACAAAGACCCTGCCCGTCTTGGCTTTGTTCAGATGGGGAGGAAGAAAAAGAAAAAAGAAAAAGAAGCCAAGTCTGTTATGCAGAACAGCTTCTATTCCCAGGTTTTGTAACCTGTAGAAAGATGCAGATGCAGGGACCATCGCAACTAAAGCATCTCCATCAGCAATGGCACCTGAAATTGTATTTCCATCTGCGTCTGCAACGGTGCCTGCACTGGAGAGCTGCAGCCAAGAGGACAGTTGCACACAGAGCATTCCAGGTGCAGATACCTTTGCAGATGCCCTTGCAGATTCCAATACCATTGCAGGCACCATTTCAGCTGCACATACGACTGCTGAATACCCTGCAGATGCCCTTAGCAAAGCAAATCACCCTGCTGGGCAGGTACGACTGCAGTTGAAGAAACCATTGCAGAGGCCACTTCAGGTACGGATCCCATTGCAGATATCAATAACATCACACGTACCTGTACAGAGACCAATGCCTTTACAGATGCCATCACCGATACACTTACAGTGCAGAGGCACTGATACCATCACAGACAGTCATGTAAAACAAAGTTAAACTAGGAGGAAATGAACACAAAAAATTTTAAAAAAGCTGAAAATTGCATTAGAACTTTGTCTTTGCTGTAGATCTTTCCTCCTTTCTTCTCTTTCTCATTTTTATTGACATTTTCTAAACATTTCCATCATACTCAGGCCTGCAGCCTAAAAAAAGACATTTCTATGTCTTGCAGAGATCTCAACGCACTAAAATCCCTCCCCTCCCACGAGCATCCATGCCACTCCTCACTCTTTGCCCAGAGACAGTCACCCACTAAGGTGGCAGGGTCTCTCAGCTGATGCTGGGAAGCAGAGCGACCAGCTTCAGTGAAACACCCTGGGTTTGGGTGGCCACATTTGCACTCTTCTCAACACATCTCTGTTAGAGTGTCTACTGAAAGGGGTCTCTAGACCATCTACGAACACTCCCTTTTCATTCCCTCTAGAATAGATGAAGAGTGACTCCTTTTGAGGTGAAGAAAGGCAAGAGACTGGTCTCCCCCAACATCAGACACCTCAGTGTGGCAGAGCCCCTTCCCTCCACCTCCTGCCTGTGCTCCCACTCACACAGCCCAGGGCCCTGCTGTCCTCCCTTGCTGCCAGGGCACACGGCTGCCTCCTCTCCAGCTCCCTGCCCACCAAGACCTTTGCCACAGGGCTGCTCCCAGCCGGGCAGCCCCAAGCCTGGGCCATTGCCAGGGGGAGTCCCCTGCGTGGGCAGAAACTGGCAGCTGTCCTTGTGGGATCTACTGAGGTTCCTGCCAATCCGTGCTCTCCTCCTCCTTGAGCCCGCTCTCTGAGCACAGAGGCCAGCGAGACCTTTTTCGTAAAGACTCAGACAGAGAAGGCATTGAGCGCCTCAGCCTCCTCTGGGTCTGCTCTTTGAACCCTCCCCTCATCACTCGGCAGCATGTTCCTTCTTCAGCCTTTTACTGCACACACAGTGACCAAATTCCTTTGGCTCTTGATGTTGCCTGCAGCCCCCATCAGCTCCAGCTGAGCTTTGGCTTTGCTAAACACATACGCGCATGCTCAGGTCAGAGTTCTAAATTCCTCCTTCCTAGCCCGGCCTTGCTTCCACCTCCTGGTTGTGGTGGTGGAGCTCCCATCTGTGGCTTGTCCCTGAGCCAGTGCAGCCCCTTTGCCCAACACATGCCCTCACGGCCCTCCTCATCAGACCCTGCAAGGGAAAGGGTGTGTTTGGGGTGGGGAAACGTCCCCCACCACAAGTCCCTTTGGCAGCCCTCAGTGTCCATCCCCACCAGCCCTCCTTCTTTTGCAGCCCGCCAGTGCCGAGCCCCAGCCAAGCCCCAGCCGTGTCTGACACAGGGGCTCGCAGACAGCCCTGCTCTGGGGTGCGCCAAGGCCTGGGCAAGAAGAGAGGCTGGGGCAGGGCTGGCTCTTCCTTTGACACAGGGACCGAGACCAGCAGGAGGAAGGAGATGGCCCCAGAGCAAAAACACTGATAAATTGAGGTGAGTGGCCAGTGCTGGAAATGGCCGATGGGAGAGGCTGGGGGGTGACAAATGCCCTGGGGCACCTTCCCGCTCTGTCCATACCACCAAGGGCACCGACTGAGCTCCTTTCTCCTGCACCTGCGTGTCTCAGCTCCCTTCCAGGAGACCTGGCTCTGTACCTCACACCCACTGCAGCATGTCCTCGCCCTGCATGATCAAACATGCCCCTGTCCGCACGCCAGCACAAGAGTCCTGGCCAGGGGACAGAGCAGCCTGCCCTGATGCAGGTGCCTGCAGAAAGAGGTTTCTCTTTCTCATGGATTCCTCCCTGCAGGCACAGATATGCTGCCTTGCTCTTCTCCAGAGTCATCCCTGCTCTCCAGAGAGCCTTTCCCCACATAAGCGTGTCTGTGCTGGCCTGGCCGGCCGTTCCTGCTTCCCTCCCCATGCTCCCTGCAGGGCCCCAGGCTGGCGGTGCACTCTGCAGAGCAAGGGGCTGTGGTGCCCTTTGGCCACGGGGTGAGCCTGCACTGGCCATGCTGGTCAGGGTACCGAGCAGAGCCAGCTGGATGGGGATCACTGCTGCTGAGCCCCTTTTCCAGCTTCCCTTGATGGCTCAATAGCCAAAGATGGGGCTGGGCAGGAGCAAGGGGAGTCTGCTATGGCACAAAAGGCAAGGGAGGCCTGCAGTAGATGCAGGCCATGGGCTTGGACCACTCTCCAGTCTCACGTCCCTTTGCCTTCTGGCTCCTCACAGCCTTTTGATGCCTGTAAATGTGGAATTTTCCACTTACTAGACTTGTTGTGGCTGGACCAAATTGGATTTTTACTGTTTTGGGGAAGTCAGGAAGGCTCTAAGATAAGAGTCTCCTAAAGAATGTCACTAGGACAGTTCGACCTTAGAGAAAACAGTTGCATGAAACCATAACAATAAAGAAATTTTAAAACAAGCGCCTCAACCAAAACAGACTACCCTTGAAGGACATGATAGACATGATCTCACAACTGAGTATGCACAAAAACAGGTCAACCAGCAGACACAGTGAGGAAGAGTATATCCTTCATCCAGTGACCCCTGATGACCACCTGGAGACATAAACAGACATGCGCAAGAGACATTTGCATATGATAATGAGTTCCTGGAAATCTGATGAATATGTATGTATAAGCTTCTTTATAAACTATGCAATTAACCTGACCAGACACCCACAATAGGAGGAGATATCCCCTGTGTGTGCAGCGCTGCAATAAAGAATACCTACTTAATAGTCCCTAGACTATTGAGTCTTTGATTTCAGCCTTTCACGGCAACACTTTCCTGGCATTGCAGGGCCCTTGTTAGCCCATGGTCTCCTCAGGTTCACCTTTGCCTCTGGGACACTCCTCCTTGGACTGTCACTTATTGTATGAGGCACCACTCACTGCCCCCCCAGGCTTCCACGCTGTGCCTGGAGATCCCCTGAGCTCTCCTGGCTGCTCCCAGTTCCTCTCCAGGATGGCATCTGCCATCAGCCCCGCTGCAGGTGGGACAGCACCAGGGAGATAAATCAAAGAACAACTGCTGTCAGCTTGGACACATGCCACCAAGAAGGGAAGTCTTGGTCCAGCCCTCAGTGCCTAACAGATCCCCCTGGGACTCTGAGATCGTCTCCCTGAGGCTATCGAGACCCCCAGAAGAGCAGAATTCCTTTTGAGGGAGCGGCTCCTTGGGTATAGTCCTGACACCACCTTTGGAAGAGGCATCCGACCTTCTGGCCGTGCCCTGAGGAGCCCTTTTGGTGATGTTGTGCTAGCAGGGAGGCCAGCTCTGACACGGTGGTTCAAGTGGCCTGCTCCTGCCTGCAGCCACAGGGTTGCCACTGTAGAGATGACAGGACTGTCTCAAGTTGAGGGAGACCTTTGGGCTTACAGAAACCTAAGGTCACAGCAGGACAGTGTGAGGAGAGCCCAGCACTGAAAAGACCACGTCCTGATGCGGTCCATGTCCATGGCTCCAGAGAAGCAGCAGCCCTGACTCAAAGGCGGGAGAGAGGGAGTGCCCGCCAAGGCAGAAAGGGGCGGCTCTGAGGGCCACAGACTGTTGGTGACGTAACTCCTTCTGCATGCTGGGGCTGGTCGCCCACATCCAGAGAAGATTTGAAGGGATGGGAGCTCAAACCAAGGATTTTCTGCTGGCTTCTTTATTTATGCAAGGAGACTGCTTCCTTAGGTACATTAGGATACTTCCTCAGAAAAAAACATGTGGAACATCAAGAATTGGGAGGCATACTACTATTTATCTGCAATTTATATTATCACAGGTATAAAACCCAAATATAAAATAAAGAAAAGACCAAAAGATAGCCCTGACTTTTCTTGAGATACCCTGGGAGTCACGTAAAGATGATGGATTCCTTAATGACAAAGAAATAGTTTGTGTTCAAAGAGTTTCTTCAGAGCATCCTTGAGCTCCTTGTTCCTCATGCTGTAGATGAGGGGGTTCACTGCTGGAGGCACCACCGAATACAGAACAGTCACCACCAGATCCAGCCATGGGGAGGAGATGGAGGGGGGCTTCAGGTAGGCAAACATGCCAGTGCTGACAAACAGGGAGACGACAGCCAGGTGAGGGAGGCATGTGGAAAAGGCTTTGTGCCGTCCTTGCTCAGAAGGGATCCTCAGCACGGCCCTGAAGATCTGCACATAGGACAGCACAATGAAAACAAAACACCCAAATGCTAAACAAGCACTAACCACAAGAAGGCAAATTTCCTTGAGGTAGGCATTTGAGCAGGCGAGCTTGAGGATGTGGGGGATTTCACAGAAGAACTGGTCCACAGCATTGCCTTGGCAGAGTGGTAGGGAAAAAGTATTGGCAGTGTGCAGCACAGCATTGAGAAACCCACTGCCCCAGGCAGCTGCTGCCATGTGGACACAAGCTCTGCTGCCCAGGAGGGTCCCGTAGTGCAGGGGTTTGCAGATGGCAACGTAGCGGTCATAGGCCATGATGGTGAGGAGACAATACTCTGCTGAAATGAAAAAGACAAACAGAAAGACTTGGGCAGCACATCCTGCATAGGAGATGTCCCTGTTGTCCCAGAGGGAACTGGCCATGGCTTTGGGGAGAGTGGTGGAGATGGAGCCCAGGTCGAGGAGGGAGAGGTTGAGGAGGAAGAAGTACATGGGGGTGTGGAGGCGGTGGTCGCAGGTTACAGCGGTGATGATGAGGCCATTGCCCAGGAGGGCAGCCAGGTAGATGCCCAGCAAGAGCCAGAAGTGCAAGAGCTGCAGCTCCCGTGTGTCCGCGAATGCCAGGAGGAGGAACTCTGTGATGGAGTTGTTGTTGGGCATTTTCTTTTCATGGGCTTGTGGCACTGTGCAAGGAGGAGAAGACAGTGACACGTTAGAAATGACTTATCTGAAGAAAAGCCCATGCCATTTCTCACAGAAATCCCCCACCCTGAGCTGAATGAGAAATGAGCCGGCTCATTCCCCAACCCTAGCAACTGAATGACATGGTGCTTCACACTTTCCAATACAGCTTGGGCACCTAGTTGCCAGGAGCAACCCTCTGGGGTAGGACCCTCAGAGTCGGAGTCGGAAGAGAAGCTAACCCGCACCCTCACCCTAACACCAGGAGCAAGAGGATGACTGAGAGGTGGGGAAACAAGGAAGAATACCTCTATGGTCTGAAAAAACGAAGCAAGGAGAGGAAGGAAGACGGGCATGCAGAGAAGCCTTCTCCTTACCTAAATGTGCTGTCCACCTCCCAGACAGCGACAATGTAGGGCACTCGTTTCTAGCCTGTTTGTTGTAGATGAATTGTAGGACACAGGCATTTCTCCTAGAGTGGAGGTGCAGCTGCCAAGGAGTTGAGTCATGCCCTGGACCTGTGGCCTTGGGGATGAGGCTGTGCTGGGTGGGAGAGGAGATCAGGGGCTTGCTCTGGGGAGGCACTGCAGGGGATGGCAGGGAATTGTGCGAATCCCCCCTCCCACAGTCTTTCTGGCAGCAGCTGCCTCTCCCTGCCTGCCCATGTCTCTGCTGCTTGGAGCTGTCCCTGCCTGGAGCTGTTTCTCTGTCCCCAGGTCTCCTCCCTCTCAGTGCTCACAGAGCCCATCCCACCTGCTCTGTGCTCAGCTCGGCCCTGCAGACCCCTCCTGGCAGCAGGACACTGCCCAGGGACATCTCTGTGTGTGCAGAGGCAAAAGAGCAGCTCAGGTAAGTGCTAATGAGAACAGGGGTCCCTGTGCCTTCTCCAGAACACAGAAAGAAATTCCCATCCCCCACTGATGGCATCCCCCAACAGCAGAAAAGTCAATGCACAAACTGCTTCCCTTTCAGGAAAATGCTGCCTTGATGTCCTTCTTCCAAAGGACTCTCTGCCAATGTCGTGGGGGTGATCTGGAGCTGTGAGCAGCCCTGACCCATGCTACACCTTCTAGGCCTCTTGCTGGGAGTCACCCCTTCTACCCACAGCTTCTCCCCACAGCGCCTTGGGGAGCTCCCCGGGCAGGCTGAGTGCTGACCCTGGCAGGTGGCAGTGTCCCTGCCCCAGCACACAGCCCCCTCGGGTGCAGGGACCCTGCTCGGAAGGACAGCCCTGGGCACCCCTGCCTGCACACCGACCTTCACAATCTGCAGCTCTCCCCGAGAGAAGCAAGCTGTCATGCCCTCTCCCTCTGATGGTGCAGCAGGGAAGCCCTGCTCTGGAACTCCTCCTTCTTCCTCCACACCAGCCATGGGCTCTCCAGCTTTAGGAGATCCCTCCAGGAACTCCTGTGCATTGCCCTGCACCCAGTCACTTACTGTGTCCAGGGCTGTGAAGATTTCTCCTCCACTGAGCTCTCAGCATCCTCCCACTCCACACTGCCTTTAACCTCTCTCTGCCTCACTGCTCTCCCCTCGGTGCCTGCAGGCAGTGCCCTCAGCCCTGCTGCGCTTTGCAGAGGAGCTGCTCGTGGGCAGAGCTGTCTCTCGGCAGCGCTGCCCGCTTGCCATGAGCTCCCTCCATCCCAGCAGCCCGGCCCAGCTCAGCAGCAGAGAACCAGCCCAAGGCAGCACTTTCTCTGCCCCCTCGGGGCTCCCTCCAGGTGTCCCTGCAGCTCCAGGGGAACCTGCTGTGAAACACGCTGAAGGAATCCCTGATGTTCCCTCCCTCAGCTGGGGAGAGACACTTCTTCCCAGCAGTGGCATTTCACACAGCAGAAAAATAATGAGGCTTAAGAATGACATTTTCTTGTGCCGTCATTAGGCAGGACACACCAACATGGACAGGGAGTAATCTCTTGTGTCCCTCCTGCTGAGGGAAGGGATTCAGCTGAGTCAATCGAGGCACCTCATGCTGGGTCCGTAGTCCTGGGGCTAGAAGGGACCTTAGCTCCCTCCCATGCCTGCCACAAACCCACAGGAGGTGGGATTGCTCTTGCCTCACTTTGGCTGCGCACAAAATGGGCACCTGCATGGGAGCTCCTTGTCTCAGCTCCCATGGTAATTCCTGGAGATGGAGGCCAGCACTGAGGTGGTCAGATGCAAACACCTGGTGACATTTGAGCTGCCAGAGCTGGTCCAAGAGCCATGGAGGTAACTCCACGTTCTAATGGATCGGCTCTGAGAGACAGGGTGGTGTGTGGAGCTGCATTTCTGAGCGTGGGAGGCTTTGCTTTGGACAACTGAGATGACAGCAGATGCACATGTTTAGGACAACAGACTCTTTCTCTCTTTGTTATTTTCTGGGCAGCCTACACAGGGATTCAGCTGATCAAATGGACTCATGTACCACAGGGAGAGCAAAGTCTCTCTCTTTCTGATCTCCATCAGCTGTGCTGCCTACATCTATCCGACTATAATGACAGCTGTCTGGTTTCACCCCGACATTGCCGAACAGAATTCAGGACAGTTACTCAATTTAATGGCCAAAGAGAGGCCGGTAGTGTTATGTGAGGTGCCGAGGCTCTCACACACAGCTACATGCAGCTGGCAGGGACAGTACTGGTCCTTTACAGGAAAGCCGCCCCCCTTCAAAATGTGTGTCTATCACACACCCCAGACAGCACTGCAGACAGATTTGGAGCCTTTGTGCCAGCCACTGCTTGCCACCCCTGCCCTGCAGCAAGGTCTGTCCCTTCTCTCTCTGGCAGATGTAGGACAGGGCAGGAAGAGGAAGCACATCCCACTGGGGTCTCCACTCGTGTGCCTACACTCTCAAGCTGCTGGTTTGTCTCTCCACCAACCTTTCCTCACCCCCTTGATGCTACAGAACAGGAGGCTGAGGGGTGACCTCATTGCTCTCTGCAGCTTCCTGAGGAGGGGACGTGGAGAGGGAGGTGCTGATCTCTTCTCCCTGGGATCCAGGGACAGGACGCCTGGGAATGGTTCAAAGCTGCACCAGGAGAGGTTCAGGCTGGACATGCGGAAGCATTTCTTTCCCGAGAGAGTGGTCAAACCCTGGAACAGGCTTCCTCGAGAGGTGGTCGATGCCCCAAGCCTGGCAGTGTTTCAGAGGCATTTGGACAATGCCCTTAACAACATGCTTGAACTTTTGGTCAGCCCTGAAGTGGTCAGGCAGTTGGACTAGATGATCGTTGTAGGTCCCTTCCAACTGAAATAGCCTGTTCTATTCTATTCTTTCTATTCTATTCTATTCTATTCTATTCATCCAATGTTGTCCTGCCAGCTCAGGGTTTGAGCTTCCATCTGAACCCATAACATTTCAATTCACACTACCTTCATCTTCCTTCTGACACTGGCTGTTGTGTGACACGACTGTCCTGGTGCTCCAGGCAGGATGGGCAAATGTTTGATGCCTGAACTGGAACTTCTGCCCTTGCTGGAAATGCGAATGCAGCAGGCTCCAGCCAAGAGGCCCAACAAAGAAAACTTCCCAGAGGGCCAACTAAGGAAAACATCCCACAGGCTGTGGGACTTTCTCCTCAATGACAGAGAATTTGTGAGTCCAGATGATACAGCTTCACCTGTTTTTTCCTCTCTCTTTGTAACTTGTCTCTCAACATTTATGAATTTAAGCTGCTTTGCCACTTTGAAACTGTGTCTCTCTGAAAAACTAACCCTGCATGTTTTGGTTTTTTTTTTAAACCCAAATGAATATGCAGAATTGAAGTTGGTTTCCATATGTGGGACAGCTTTGCACAACATCTGCTCCAAGAGGGGAAATATCTCAGCCTGCCATGGGAAATGGGTGAAGCTGTGGGGGATAAATGTGTTTCCTGAGACGATATTTGATCTGCATACAATACTAAAAGGTGGTGAAGGTGAATGGGCATGAAAGCAACAGGAAAAGTGCCCATCCAGTGGAGCTCTGCAGAAGGAAGATGGAGCTGGACACAGCATGAGGTGACAGAAGTGGGATCAGCATGTAGAGAAGACTTTTCTAAGGAAGGCTGTGCAAGGGAGTACCCTGACTTCACCCAGCTAAAAAAATAGAGACCGGGCAGTGTGCTGAAGTGATGGGGAGAAGTGTCCTGGGGTAAAAGAGTGAGAATGGGAGAAGGTGGGAGAGATTTGGGCTGCAGAGGTTTGAGGTAGTCCTTTCAAGGTCTGAGCAGGCTGAGCTCTGGAGCCAAGGCAAAATGAACAAGTTGTCAGGATGTTTTGCAATTAGTGGTACTATCCTAGTACCAGTACCAGGACAGTGCTGTAAGGGAACTCTTTCTTCTTCTTGATGTCCATCAAGACTACAGCTCTTTAATTTCCTTCTCAACAGCCATTCTGTATTGAGGAAATTGCTCTAAGTTCTCAGTAGCTAGCCTCTGGCATGAAGTTCTTAGAACAGTGTTTTACCTCTCCCTGCTACCTCCTTCTTATCATTTAAAGCTTACACCTCTTAGACAGATCGGCCCCTAAATCATGCCTGTTCCATCTCTTTTCGCCCTCTTTTCATCAGGAGAGGAGGTGGAGTAGGGCACTTGTTTCATTTTTAGCCAAAGAAGGCCAAGGCACAGATCCCAGGTTAGTGCAAAGGAACAAAGAAAGGCAAAATGTTCATGTGGCATACAGATACACCAGCATACCTGCATTTCCAGGCTCTGAAGCCCTAACTCTGCAGCAGGGAGCCTGGAAGGTCTCAGCTCCTTCATCTGCCCTGCATTTCCGCATGTAAAATGAAACTAACCTAGTCAAAAAGTTGGTTTTGATTCTCTTCACAAACGAAAACTTCGCCTATGTCAGGAGATTGGCCCATACACCTAAAGAAGAATCACACTTGGCTGGAGAAAAAGCTGAGGTGTTGCCAGGAATGTCAGGAGGCATGGCATAGTGATTCCTGGGTTCATGGAGCTGGTCAAAGGCCTCGTCTCTGTTTCTGCAATGATGGCTTCAATGCCCGGCTCTTTGTAGGCTCTGTACATGGGTGCTGACATTTATTGAGCAACCTGCTCTGAAAGGATGCAACAGGGGAGGCTGTTATTTTTGGAGGGTAGAAGGACTGTAAAAGAGAAGAACCTGGCTTTGGGCAAATGAAAAGGGAAGCAAAGGATGTGGTGAGGGCTGTTTGGGGGCACCTGTGAGGCAGCCCTGTGCCTGCTGTGAATTCCTTCTGGGGTGAGGGAGAACCTGAGAGCTTTCCCTCATTTGAAAACATGAAGGGGAAGGAAAGAGAGCATCATTCAGGCTGGAAGGGAGCTCGGGAGGTGTCTCGACCAACCTCCTGCTCAAAGCAGGGTCAGACCAGATTACTCAGGGCTTCATGCAAACACCTCTGGATCACATTCCAGGATAGACACAGGGCACACTCCCTGGGAAAAAGCTTCCAGTGCTTGACTAGCCTCATGCTAGAAAAGTTTCTCCCTATATCTAGCCTTAGCGTCTCTTGTTTCAGCCATTGCCTCTTGTCCTTGTGTCACGGACATGAGCCTGACGCCGTCTGCCTGGGAACTGCGCAATGCTGCTGCATGTTCCCCTCAAGATCTTCTCTTCTCCAGGCTGAGCAAGACCAGCTCTCTAAGCTCTTCTCACAGTAACCTAAGTTCTCCCACCCTGATGGCCTCAGTGGCGCTACATTGAACTGGTTCCAGTTTATCAAGGTCCCTCTGGCATGGTGAGGTGTCAAAACCTAGGGAATGATTTTGGATACCATGTAAAAAGTGCTGAGCAGACCGGCTGTGCTCCTGCCCGCATAGCCCAAGATGCCGTTGGCCTTCTTTGCTGATGGCTCAGGTTTTACCTAAGGAAACGCAAGGACCACAAGAGCCTTTCCCACAGAGCTGCTACCGACCTGGGCTCTGTCATTGCAGGGTCTTAGTCCACCTCAAGGTCAGGATTTCTTGGCTATCATGAGGTTCCTCCTGGCTCCTCCCTCCAGTCGGTCATATCCTTTGGGATGGCAACCCTGCCCTCCAGTGCAGTTTCTGCTCTCCTCAATGTGATGGCTTCTACAAATGCAATGAAAACTCAACCTTTCCTCTCCTCTGGGTCATTCAAAACATGTGAACCAGGGCAGGCTGCAGGACAGACCCTTGCAGTTCCCTACTAGGTACAGGTCTCCAGGCAGAGTACCACGCTTTGACCACGTCCCCCTCTGCCCCACCATCCAGCTGGGTTTTTTACCCATCTCCTTATCCACCCATGCAGACCATAAGATCCTATCCTGGACACAAGTTGTGGGGGATGATGTTGAAAGCCTTGCTGATTTCCAGCTGAAAGACAATCACTGCTCCCCCACGTCCCCACCAGAAAGCAAAGAGGCTGGCCAGGCACAATCTCCCCTGGGTCAATCCAGTCACCTTCTCCTTCCGACACCCAGAAATGCCATCCAAGTGGACACGCTCTGGAGCACAGCCTTTCATTCCCCTGCTCATCCATTGGGCACTTCTGAAAGGTGCAGGCAATGTTTGGGTGTTGCCAGTCATCAGGGAGTCCCCCCCAGTCTCCATGACCTTTCAGTGATGGAGAGTGGCTCCCTGTGGCATCAGCCTGCTCTCTCAGCTTCCTTGGATGCTGCCCTCCTGTCCCATACACCGGTAAGGATTGCCTTTGCTCTAGGGACACCTAACTTGATCCCCAGCCACTGCTGGCTGTTCTCCTCCAGAGTCCTGCCTCGAGGCACAAAGGCCTGCGAGACCTTGCTGGTGACGACTGAGGCAATGAGGACATGGAGTAGCGCAGATCTATCTGCACCTGCTCTTTCTAAATTCAGCAGTGGCCACGCAGTATCTTGGTTTCTCTTTGAACCGTTGCTGAAGTAGCAAACACTCATTATGGTGCCCTTGAATTGCCTCACAGGTTTTACAGACTGATTTTTCTTTGGACTCTCGCTGTGCTTGGCGGATGCTGTCCTTGAAGACCAGCTGTACTAACCTCTGCCTCCACACCTTGGCAATGGATTCCATCAGGGTCACAGCTCTGTCTCTGACAGTAACGGCTCCAGCTCATCCTGTGTGTGCCCCTGGCTGAGGGCATTGCTGCACATCTGGCCTGAAGCAGCCCAGCTGTGGCACCAGGCAAGCTCTGACTTGCCAGAAGGAAAGCTGGCACCAAGTGTCCAAGAGCCCGTGCGGGCAAAGGCTTTGCTTCAGAGCAGAGACATGGCATGGACAAAAGAGAGCTGAATGTCTTTCTAGCCCTAGCACTACAAACCCACAATGATAGGCCTACATTCACTCCGCTGAAGACATCTCCTCCAGCTTGCAATAATAGATCCTATCCTGTCACCTTCCTGATGTCCTGCCTAAATATGGGACCAAACAAGTGATTCTCCTGCCCAACTCCTTTTCTGATAAGAGAAAACGACAGAGTTGGAAAGAAGTGTCTCTCCCCAGCTGAGGGAGGGAACATCAGGGATTCCTTCAGCCTGTTTCACAGCAGGTTCCCCCTGGAGCCCAGGGACACCTGGAGGGAGCCCAGAGCGGCAGAGCAAGTGGAGGAATGGAGGTTTCCAGAGGGCAACATTGACGCCTCCTGCAGATGCGCACACCCTGGTAGAGCAATTCCCGCTGCAGGAATCAGTCTGTCCAGGGTTTAGAGAGGGACAGTCAGTGATTCCTTCAGTCTGCCTCAAATTCTGTTCCCCAGGAGAGACCCTGCTGCCTTTCAGGAGCTGTCAGCCCTGGAGCCCAGGGACACCTCAAGGGATTTGAGGGTGGGGGGGTGAGGGTAGGAGGCAGAGAAAGTGCTGCCTTGGGCTGGTTCTCTGCTGCTGCGCTGGGCTGGGCTCCTGGGATGGAGGGAGCTCATGGCAAGCGGGCAGTGCTGCCGAGAGACAGCTCTGCCCACGAGCAGCTCCTCTGCAAAGCGCAGCAGGGCTGAGGGCACTGCCTGCAGGCACCGAGGGGAGAGCAGTGAGGCAGAGAGAGGTTAAAGGCAGTGTGGAGTGGGAGGATGCTGAGAGCTCAGTGGAGGAGAAATCTTCACAACCCTGGACACAGTAAGTGACTGGGTGCAGGGCAATGCACAGGAGTTCCTGGAGGGATCTGCTAAAGCTGGCAGAGGCCATGGCTGGTGTGGAGGAAGAAGGCTGAGTTCCAGAGCAGGGCTTCCCTGCTGCACCATCAGAGGGAGAGGGCATGACAGCTTGCTTCTCTCGGGGAGAGCTGCAGATTGTGAAGGTGGGTGTGCAGGCAGGGGTGCCCAGGGCTGTCCTTCCAAGCAGGGTCCCTGCACCCCAGGGGCTGTGTGCTGGGGCAGGGACTCTGCCGCCTGCCAGGGTCAGCACTCAGCCTGCCCGGGGAGCTCCCCACAGTGCTGTAGGGAGAAGCTGTGGGTGGAAGGAGCGACCCCTGTCAGGGCAGGGTCCTTCTGCTGTTGAGAGGGTGCTTCATGGGTCAGGGCTGCTCACAGCTCCAGCTTACCCCCGCGCATTTCCAGGGAACTTTCCAAGATGGAGTTCCCTGAAAGGGAAGGTGTCTCTCTTTTGAGGTTTCTCATCCTGGTTGGCTGGGTGGGCAGTGGGACATTTCCAAGGGGACTTTTCAATTGGAAGGTCAAAGGAGGGATTACTGTATGGCTAAGGAGTTTTCCTGAGGCTGTGTTTTCAGTTTCCAGCTCTGGGGGCTACAGACAGCACCAGCATCACCTCTCCACTCTCAGCTGGGTGTCTGTGACCTGCTTTGTAGCCGCTGCACACACGGAGAGGCTGCAGGGCAGAGCTGGGCACACAGGGGCTGAGATGGGGTCTCTGAGCACTGGCAGCGAAGAGATGTGGGGCCAGAGAAAGAGCTCCTGGCAGGCACAGCTGCAGGCAGCAGAGATGGGCAGGAAAGGAAGGAACTGCTAATGGAAACCCTGTTGCAGGGGAGATAGGGGCACCTCCCGGCCACCCCTGCACTGCAGATGCCTTCACTGAGACGCCTCCTTCACCTCTCCTCTCCCACCCAGCACAACCCTCAGCCCTCACGGCCATGGGGTCGAGGGTGGGAGTCCCCTCTCTGTCCAGCAGAGCAGCAGCAGAGGCGAAGGGCATCCCTCCTGCCGCGTGCCCGTTTCCCGCTGAGCAGCAGTCGGGCTGAGGGCAACTGTCCTGCATTACCGCTGTCTGGGAGGAGGCGTGCACAGGGGGGTCAGGGGAAGGCTTTCCCGAGTGCCCGGCTGCCTCTCCCCTTGCCTCTCTCAGCCAGACCCTCACTGTATGTTGCCTTCTTGCTCCACTTGCCTGCTCTAAAGTTCTCTTTTAGTGCTGTCAGAGTCCCTGGGGATGGGAGTTTCAGCTGCAGAGTCACACACTGGTCTTGTTTATCCGTTCATGCAGGTGTGTCCATGGGAACAAGTGTCCCAGCTTTCCTCTAACGTGTGGGCTGTGGGCAATGCAGTGTGTGGGGCTGGGGAATGAGTCTGTTTTCTCTTCCTGAGATGCCGACATTAGGACAATTGGCTCCCTCCTTGGGGTGTCCTTCCAAGCTGTGAGCTGCCCTCCGGGATGCAAACCTCTTCCACAGCCCCTTTGTGTTATCTGAAAGCCCCACAGAGAAATGCAGACGTACTCTGCCTGAGGGAATGCTGTTGGGCTGGTGAAATGAGGCATGTGTGTCCTTGGCTAGAAGGGGGGTGCTGAGACCTTGAGAAAGGGTGAGACATTTCGTGGTGTGTAGTGGATCCCTCTGCTGTCAGCAGTGCCTGGTGACTTTTCAGGGTAATAGAAGAGTTTGATTGCCCTCCACCTCGTGAAGGTGCGAGTCCAGGGCAGCTGGGAAGAAGACAGAGAGACAGACCAGCTCCCCTCACTCTGCACTAAGCCCCAGGCAATCCTCTTGCCTCGCAGGTCTCCTTCTGTTCTCCCTGGGGGCAGCAGAAATGTGGAGGCTTTCTGAGATCAAAGAACACTGCCCAGGTGAGATGGGGGCAGCTTTAAAAGACCCCAAACCTCTCCAACTGTCTTCTGCCATCCTGGTTCCTTAGCAGTGGGAGTGCAGATGCTGACAAGCTCTTCTGCGTTAGGAGTGGTTCCATCTGACACAGCTGACCACCAGGCCTGGCCCCTGCCCCCACCATTCCCATGACCCACTGCTGCAGAGCAGGGCTGACTCCTCGGCAGCCAGTGGGAAGAGGCCCTTGTTAGGGCACGCTCGGCCAGCACTAACCAGAGCTCCTGCACTGGAGCTGAAGGAAGGTCTGCTGGAAAAGGCAAAGTGGGTGTGCGTAGCAGGGGGAGGGTGTAGGAGAAGTGGTTGTGATTTTGCTCAGAGAAGTCTCCCCCAATTTGTCATTGACTCTTCCTCGAAGGTCAGGAACCCATGCACAGAGGCACCAAATGTTGAACGGCAGCTCCACAACTGAGTTCCTCCTCCTGGCATTCGCAGAGACACGGGAGCTGCAGCTCCTGCACTTCTGGCTCTTGCTGGGCATCTACCTGGCTGCCCTCCTGGGCAACGGCCTCATCATCACCACCATAGCCTGCGACCACCGCCTCCACACTCCCATGTACTTCTTCCTCCTCAACCTCTCCCTCCTCGACCTGGGCTCCATCTCCACCACTCTCCCCAAAGCCATGGCCAATTCCCTGTGGGACACCAGGGCCATCTCCTACTTGGGATGTGCTGCCCAGGTCTTTTTCTTTCTCTTCTTGATTGTAGGGGAGTATTGTCTCCTCACCGTCATGGCCTATGACCGCTACGTTGCCATCTGCAAACCCCTGCACTACGGGACCCTCCTGGGCAGCAGAGCTTGTGTCCACATGGCAGCAGCTGCCTGGGGCAGTGGGTTTCTCCATGCTGTGCTGCACACAGCCAATACATTTTCCCTACCTCTCTGCCAAGGCAATGTCCTGCACCAGTTCTTTTGTGAAATCCCCCACATCCTCAAGCTCGCCTGCTCACACTCCTACCTCAGGGAAATTCGCCTTGTTGTGGTTAGTGTCTGTTTACTTTTGGGTGTTTTGTTTTCATTGTGCTGTCCTATGTGCAGATCTTCAGGGCCGTGCTGAGGATCCCCTCTGAGCAGGGACAGCACAAAGCCTTTTCCACGTGCGTCCCTCACCTGGCTGTCGTCTCCCTGTTTGTCAGCACTGCCATCTTTGCCCACCTGAAGCCCCCCTCCATCTCCTCCCCATCCCTGGACCTGGTGGTGACTGTTCTGTATTCGGTGGTGCCTCCAGCAGTGAACCCCCTCATCTACAGCATGAGGAACCAGGAGCTCAAGGATGCCCTCCGGAAACTGGCCGAATGGACGCTGTTTCACTGACAATAACCTGCCTCCCCTGCTCTGCGCATTTCCCTGAGGCCAAGAGCCTGCTTTTTTCTCTTGTCATAATCGTACCTATAGATAATGTTCTGGGCTTCTACTACTTGTCTTGAGGTTTGATCCAGTTGTTCCTGACCCTTGTACAACACCGGATCAGATGTGGCCTGTCCAATAGCAGCTCTTCAATAAAAGGGCATCTCCCACGTGCAGTGCCTGAAGGCTGAGCTCTTCCTCCAAAGGTGCTGCCACTAAAATGTCCACGGAATGGTCTTTTAAAGAGTTTTGTCTCCTTGTGTTCTCCCTGTGATTGGGGTTAAGCTCACGGTACCATGGGGTTCCATTGAACTGAACGTTGTGGTTTTAAAGGCTCTCTTTGTGGTGTCCAGTGGCAGTGGAGATGGGGCATGGGCTCCCAATTCCCTCCTCAGGCTGCTTCACGTATGACAGGACTGATGGCACATACAAAAATGAATGTGGAGGGATGGGGAGAGGATGGGGACTTGCCATGTGCCTTGGGCTGGGAGGGAATAAAGCCTCAGAAGGTGAAACACCCTCCAAGGTGATGTCCCCCAAAAGTAAAGCACTGAATCGAGGTACGCCCAAAGAAGGACTCTGAAGTGGCATGGGAGTGAGGGGGGAGCACCCAGAGCTCTGCAGCACCCTGGGGTGGGCAGTGTGGTGGGGCCAGGGCAGAGTGGGCTGCTGGGCTTGGCTGGGCTGGGCAGAATGCAGGGGAGATGGGGAGAGCTGGGGAGGGGCTGGGCTGGGCAGGAAAGTGTCTGGCAGAGGAAAACACCCGTGGAGAACTCAGCTGTGTGAGCGTGCAAAGTGAGGGCAGGGTGCTCACAGTGCAGAGCCAGGCCTCATGGTGAAGGAAGCAGGCACCAGAAGAGAGGGGTCCGGTCTGTGCCTGTTCCCTGGACACCCCAGGGAAGCTGTCCCACAGCAATTTTCCCTGACCACCCCACACACCGGCCATTTCCAGCTCTGGCCATACACCCCAGCCCTGAGGAGGGACCTTTGCTGCATGGACAGCCCTGTTCTCCTCTGGGGCTCTCTGATACCCAGCTCCACTGCCATTAGTAATAAAAAGAAAACCAGTTTCCTACTGACACTCATTACAAACCAAGTCCCAGAGCTCTTGCCACTGCTGGTCTCTCAGCCAAGCCCGTTCTCAGACACCTCCAGCTAGATCAGGTGCTCACGGCCGTGTCGTGACATGTATCGAAAATCTCCATTGTTTGAGCTCCCACCAAGTGGCCTGGGTCCTTGCTCCGGTGTGGGGCTCTGAGGGATTTCTCAAAAACTCAGCTCTCTCAGCCTCCCTTGGCCATAATGTGCTCCAGGCCCCAACCATCCTTCTGGCCTCTGCAGGACTCGCGCCACTCTGTCAGGGTCTTCCTTGTGCTGGGGAGCCCCAGATTGCATGCAGCAGGCCTGATGCGCTCCTGTGCTGGGGTAACTTGGAGCAGCAGCCACCCAGCCACCCAGCTGCTCCCTCACTCTCCCTCCTCAAAACGACAGCACAAAGGGAGGAAAAAAATAGACAAAAGCTTATGGGTCAAGTAAAGAAAAGGAGACCACTTACCCCTTACTGTCATTGTCATCACTTACCAATTACTGGGCAAAGAAGAGTTGACTTGGGGAAGATCAATTTAATTCATTGCCAATTAAAAAAGATGTGGATTGTGTGAAACTCTAACAAAAACATTAAAGACCATTCCTCCACGCCACTCCTTTTTCCCAGGCTCAGATTACTCCTTCATTCCCAACACTTCTACCCACCACAACCCCAAGACAAGGAGGGGGAGGGATGGGGAATGGGGGTTACAGTCAGCACAGAACATCTCTGCTGCTCCTTCCTCACACTTTTCCCCTGCTCCAGCTTGCATTTTCTCCATGGGATCCCACCATATTTGCAGCCAAGGCTATGTGGTGTTCATGTCTTTCTGTCTTACTTTTCTCCTTTATACTCACAGAATGACGGAACTGTTGAGATTGGAAGGGACCTCTGGAGATCATCTAGTTGAAGCCCTCAGCTGAGGCAGGGTCAGCCACAGCAGCTTGCTCAGTGCCTTGGCTAGCTGAGTTTCGACTACCTGCATGGAGGGACACTGCACTGCCTCTCTGGGCAAGCTGTTCCAGTGATTGACAGCCCTCACAGTCAAATAGTGTTTTCTTGGGCTCAGATGGAATTTTATAGACATGACTAAGATCTCTCCAAGCCTTTTCTTCTCCACACTGAACAGTGCCCCATCTCTCAGCCTTTCCTCTTAGGAAAGATGCTCCAGTCCCTTAAACCAGCTTTGGGGCCCTTTGCTGCACTTGCTTTAGGAGGTCAACAAGTTGGCTGTGCTGGGCAGCCCAGCACTGGACACAGCACTCCAGATGGGGCCTCAGCAGTGCCGAGCAGAGGGGAAGGGCCACCTCCCTCCATCTGCCACCAGTGCTTTTCCTAACGCAGCCCAGGAGGCTGTTGGCCTTTGCCGCAGGGCTGCATTGATGGCCCATGCTCAGCTGCTTGTCCTCGCTGCAGGAGGACCCCAAGGTCCTTCTCTGCAGAGCTGCTCTCTAGCCAGTCGGCCTCCAGCATGATGGCCACAGGGTGGCTGGATCAGAGGCTGTCCTCCCGCACGGACTTTCTCAGCAGCACCTTGTCCTTCTTGGACAGCAGCTTCCCCTCTGTCACAGGGCCCCACACAGCGCTGCAGAGTCACCTGGCACAGCAAAGCCCTCTCCTGCCGGGGCTGCACAGCCCAGGCCTGTTGCTCTCGGGCCTTGGGGACTGCAGCTTTTGCTCTCCTTGTGGCAACCTCCTTCCTCTTTCTCTTGCCACCTGCCATCCCCTCCAGCATGCCTCTGCTGGGAAGCAAAGCCTTGCCACCCAGGGGTCGAGTCCGTGGGTACCAGGTTTCCACGTGACAAGTCTGCCCTTGGCCCTGCTGCCCTATCTGAGGTGCTGCAGCCCAAATGTGCACCAAAGCCCACAACCGGGGGCACTGACAGCAGGAGCCTCGTGCGCCATCACAGAGCTGGGACATCAGGGGAAGGAGAGCTGAGGCGGGGAAGGACAGCTCCCATGGCTTTTGTGGTGGATGGAGATACAGCGCCTTTAGGAGAGACCGACGGGGAAGGTGAGAAGTGGGGGATGCCCTGTGTGATTTCAGGGCAGCTCAGATAAATGGAGGTTCTCTGTGGGACAGGCAACAGGTGAGGTGGGAGCTTTTGTGGGGGTCAACTTCGAAATGGGCCATCCACTCTGATGCTCACCTGGACCTGGTACTCCCAAAGGAGGAAGAGCTGGTGTGGGATGTGAAGACCGTGTCAGCCTTGGCTGCAGCGACCATGAAATTGTGGTCTCCCAGATTCCCCGGGAAATGGGGAAGGAGAGTCGCAGAGCACAGACCCTGGACATGAGGGCATGAGAACTTGGCCTGTTGAGGGCACTGGCAGGTGGGATCCCATGGGGACAGTGTCAGGGCCCTGACACCATCCATAGGCCTTCATGGCCCTGACCAGCATCACCTGCGGCCTCCACTCACCCCTCTGTCCATGGGCCCAGCAGACCATTGAAGCCAGGCCTCAGTTTCAGCCCCACCTTGGTCTCTGCTGGAGCTCTCCTGCTCTCCAGACACAGCCAGAGACACAGCCTTGCCTGCCCATGGACTTTGTGGATTCAGCCTTGCACACTCACTTCCCACCTTGGTTCTTTCTTGGGGGTCCACTGCAATGACACTGTGGCCCTGCCAAGTGCCAGACCCCAGCTCATTCACAGAGCCCTAAGGGCCTTTCTGCTGCCTTTCCTCCTGTCCCTTGCTCAGGGTTGGGGAGGAGAGAAAGGAAGAGCAGGTGAGGTTTGTGGGTGCCAATGATTGAGCTGGGGGAGCAGAGCCATCACATCCAAAATGATCTAAAGGCTATGCTAGTTCTAAAGTGTTCTCTTCAGCTCCTTTCTTGGAGGCCTTACATCTCCCACAGGAACCTGCAAATGCTGAGATCCCTCCATTGTTTGCTCTTTCTGCAATTCAGTTGAGAGTACCCAAGGCAGAGGCTTTCTTTCAATTCTGTTTACAGCCTAAAGCACCCCATGCTCTGCAGAGATGCCAGGAAACTGCAGAAGGAAGGCACTCCTCTGCACAAGAAGGTGGATGTTCCCAGGAATCTCAGGAGGCATGGCATACTGTCAGCTGTGTTCATGGAGCTGATCAAATGCCTCATCTCCATGTCTGTAATGGTGGCCTAGGTGCCTGCTTCACGTGTAAACTCTCTCTCTGGATGCTGGCATGTACTGAGCAACCTGGCCTGACCTCAGAGCTTGCCCTGCTTGGAGCTGGGCGTTGCACTACCAACCTCCTTAGCTGCCTTCCATCCTGAAGTCTCCTATGAGCATATGGTGCAGAGACCCTCACCTCCACCTTCATCTTTTCTCAGAGGGCACGTGGTGAAGGCACAGGCTTTTGGAAGGGTTGGTGGGAAAGAGTCTTCTGGGGGTCTCTAGTCCAGCCTCCAGGCTGGCTGTGGCTGTGGAGCTGAAACCTGAAGAGCTCCAAAGGTGGAGATCACAGCAACGCTCCTCCTAGTCCATTTTCTTTTTCTTGAGGCTCAGCATAAAGCTCCCAGGAGGCAGTTTGTGGCTGTTGCCTCTGTCATATCATTGGCCACTGCAGAAGAGAGCTTGGCTCCATCATCTCTCCACGTAGGTGTAGGCTCTTACGAGGTTGCCCCATGCCTCCACTTCAGCAGGCTAGAGAGGCCCAGTTCCCTCACACTCCCCTCACAGCTCCTACTTTAGGCTCCTCACTCCATCTTGGCAGGCCTCCTCCGCACCCTCTCCAGTCTCTCCATTTTCCTTTTGAAAGGCAAAGCCCACTGGCTCATATGGCAGCCATCAGGACTCGCAGGCCCTTCTCCTCAGGGCACTCCTTAGCTGCTATGCTCGCTGCCCATGCTGCTGCCTGGAGTTCTTCTGCAGCTTTTCCTTCTCAGCCTTCCGGTTTCTGTTGGCCAACTCCCCAGGGGGGTCAAGGTCCCTCTGCACTGAACCTCCAGCAGGCAGGCATTCACAGTACATGTGCTGATGTCCCTCCTTAAGGCATGATGCCTCTACCAAGACCAGAACTTAAGCAGCGACAGGACACTACAGATAAGAAAAGAGTACTAGTGTCATGGAGTTGCTAATCAAGGTAGAAAGCACCGGGATAACCATCTCAGAAACAAGAAAGGAGGGTGCAAAGTGAGGAAATGCAGCGCCAGTGGGGAAATGGTGAAAAGGGGTCGACTTTTTGCAAGGGAGTGGATAAGGTTGGCTAAAGAGTAGGAGTGGAGAGGTGGGGAAAGAGTGAAAAGGGAATGAATGGGGAAGCAAAGGAAATGATCAGGGTTGTTTGGGGATACCTGTCAAGTAGCCCTGCATCTGAGCCGCACAGCCTGGAGCGGGAAAAGAAAGCTGCTGCTGCTCTGACTATATGAACATCTGACTTACTTCCATGGTCACAGGAAACCTGCGAACTTTCCTTACTGTCACCACTGCCTTACTGAGGCATGCTTTACCATTGGTAAGTCAGTCCATGCTGCCTGCTTTTGGACACATTCTTGTCTTTTAGGTACCCAGAAATGTCACTCAAGAGGCCTCTCATTGATGGCCCACTCCTCACCAAAGCCTGTGGTTCCCTGGGTTGCACTTTTGGCCCCTTTCAAAGATGGGCACAACATTGGCATGTCCTCACTCACAAGAGAACTCTACCAATCCCAATTCAAAAGGGATTCCAATTGAAACGAAGTATCAATCTATCTTCCCCTGTAACTTCAGTACCACTATTTTGCCTGTTCTACGGTGTATATAGTTTCTCTGATCTTTGATATACTTACACCTGTCCTGATACAATGACCATTTCTGAAGTCATCTTGTCAGATGCAGACGGCCAAGGCAAAGGCCCTTTCCGTTATTCTCCACTTTTCTCCTCCCCTTACTCTTTGTTCATTCACATCCCTCTCACCTATGTTGCTGCTTGGAGGTTCCGGGAGTAAAAGTTGGCCTCTCTTTCAGTAGTCTAATTCTCTCTGTAGCCAACTTTTTAGTTATGTTTCTATCCAGCTTTTTGTATCTACCCATCTAAAACATTTCTGACAAGATTATCCTTTGTAAAAAGGCAACCTCACTAGAGGCAGCTTGTACTGAGCCTATGGTTACAGAGTGTGTTTGATTGTTTATGAAAACTGATCATGCTTTACTTTTCTTGTCTTACAAATAGGAAAAAATCTTCTGTGCCTGTGTGCAGCCAGTTCTCTAAGGAGAGCAGGCGGGAGATGGTGCAAAGGAGCTGTAACATCCAGCTGCAGACTTCAGTGGAGAAGTCTGATGCAAGGAAGAGTGATGCAAGTCCTAGGTGGTCAATGTCAGAAATGGTGAGGCTGGGGAAGTGAGGAGCAAAGTTCTCCATACAGTGTCAGACCTCAAGGGACTGCTTTTCCTACCTGCCCAGACCTCCTGAGGAGACACTCTGCATCAATATTAATCAGAGAAAGCTTCTATCACCTCTTCTTTAAAATGAAAAGTAATTAAAAATATACTTTTAAAAAAACCTCATTCTTATTAGGTGCACTTAGAAATCTTCTTCCTTCTCTACAGTATGAAATGACTCCAATTAGCTGTACAAGACTTGAAGACTTGAAGGAAATTAGGAAGAGAAATAGTTCATTAGGCTTTCTGTATTTTAATGAGCCCCATGATGTATTTGGTGCTGAATGCATGAACCTCAGACACTGGGAGGAGATTGAACAAACCTCTCAAGAAGTCCAAGTCAGAAGCAAAACCCAAAGTACCTTGAAGCACTGATTGGCCCCACTGAGGGCCTTTACTGACAAAGCCTCCCCAGGGACTCGTTAGAGCAGAGAATTGGAGGCTGTGATTGCAGGTAGGCAAAGGCACTGTGCAGGTGGCTGTAGTGCTGAGAAAACCCTTGCTTTGTCTTATGAAGCACAAAGGCCAAGCCCTGATCCCCAGGCCTTGGGAAGGCAGGTCCTATCCCTCATGTGTAGCTAAGGGCTCTTCCTGGGGGCAGTGGGATGTGAGGGTGAGCAATGCCAAGTGTACGAAAACTGTGCCACACCTCCCGGTCTCCCCAAGCAGAGATGAGGAAGAACCAAAGCCCAGAACCTCAAAATAAAGTTCCTCCTGCTAGGCCTCAGTGGCAGAAGCAACTGCCATGGCCAAGGGGACAAAGACCTGGGTTCCTTTGGGCCTTTCAGCCTTGCTAGAGCACTTGACCATCTCTACTGCAGGCTGTCCCACACTGTCCCATGCCTGCACGTCATTCTCCTCTAGGCTGCAGACATCCGTCTTTATTTCCCGCCTTGCTCTCACCCTGGCATTTCTGTACCTTCACTGATGTCTCTCGACTCATCACCGGCTGTTCCTTGAAACACAAAGCCATGGGCTGATCCACACTCCCTCTGGGTGACCTCTTGCACCACAGCAGTACCCTTCGAGTGACACAGCAGTGACCCTTCTTCCTCCTGATAGCCAGTCTCTACCTTCTAAGTTGCACTTCGTGATATTTTTTTCTCTCTCCTGCTTTTTCCCACTACCACGGAAAGCTTGACCATCTCAGAAAGGACCCTTCAAGCAGGCAACCCAATCCGTTAGCCTTCTTGTGGCCTTTCACCTGACCAGAGAGAAGTAACCTCACCATGATCTTCTAAACCACATGAGTGCTGCTGGCCTTTCAGCTCCTCATATAGACGCGACCAAGCCATGTGCCTGTGGCTGTCCCATCATGTACTCGGGTGGAATGGACATGACAACTGCTATCCAAGCCTGTCCTGGTTTAACCCCAGTCAGCAACTAAGCACCACGCAGGCACTTCCCCCTCCCCCTCCCAGTGGGGTGAGGAGGAGGAAAGGAAAAAAAAGTAAAACTCGTGGGTTGAGATAAGAACAGTTTAATAACTCAAGTAAAATATAATACTGACAATGATAATAATGAAATATAATAATAATAATAGTAATGAAAATGAATAGAACAAAAAAAAGGAGGAAGGAGGGGAAGGAAAAAAACATGTGATGCACAATGCAATTGCTCACCACCCGCTGACCGATGCCAGAGCAGCAATCCGCACCTCCCGGCTAACTCTCCCGTCTTTATATACTGGGTATGACGTTCCATGGTATGGAATACCCCTTGGGCTAGTTCAGGTCAGCTGCCCTGGCTATGGTCCCTCCCAGCTCCTTGCACACCTGCTTGCTGGCAGAGCACGGGAAACTGAAAAGGCCTTGGCTTAAGATAAATGCTACTTAGCAACAACTAAAACATCAGAGTGTTATCAACATTATTCTCACACTAAATCCAAAACACAGCACTGTACCAGCTACTAAGAAGAGAGTTAACTCTGTCCCAGCTGAAACCAGGACAATATCCACCCTTTATTCTATACCATTTATGTTATGCCCAGATCCCACACTTTCTGATACATCTCCAATTAATCACCCTCACTTTTCCTGTCTTTTAATATATACACACAGATATCATTCCCACGGTCTATGAGCCATCTCTATCAAATGTGTGTTGAGTTCATTCAGTCCATGACTTTGAGCTCCATCTGTCGTAACAGTCTGTCTGGGTAGGAGGGATGATGCAAAGTCCGCTCAGTCGGCAGAACAGGATTGGACTTCGGTGTGGTGTGGTAGGCGGGTGACATTGGGCACAGCAGGAGGATGGTGTGTGGTGTCGGATTGTTGCATGCTGAAGTCAGTCCTGGTTCCATCACTACTACACTTCACTCAGTTTTGTCAAAGTTCATTCTTCATTAATCTAAGTAATTCTTACTGTAATACCATTAATATAGCACATAACAATTATAATAATGATGACATACAGTGGCAAGATTATATAGCAATTGATATCATACAATTTAATCTGTTGGCTGTTCTCACCTAAAATCAAGTCCCCTTGAGGCACACATCGGACTTCCCCATCCTTCTGCATCACCCACCAAGTGCACCCAGGCCCTTGAGCAAAAGCAATCCCACAAATGGGTTTGCCTTTGCCTGAGGCAGGAATAGCCCAAACTGTTTTTCCTAGCGTATTTTTTATGTGCACTACAGGAACTTTATAGCCTTCTACTGTACGTAAAAGTTCTGATTGGGCGGGGCCAGCTCGATTGACAGATCCTCTAGTGTTGACTAACCAGGTGGCCTTTGCGAGATGTGTATCCCAATGTCTGAAGGTCCCACCACCCATTGCTCTCAAGGTAGTCTTTAACAACCCATTGTATCACTCGATTTTCCCAGAGGCTGGTGCATGATAGGGGATGTCATACACCCACTCAATGCCGTGCTCTTTGGCCCAGGTGTCTATGAGATTGTTCCGGAAATGAGTCCCATTGTCTGACTCAATTCTTTCTGGGGTTCCATGTTGCCATAAGATTTGCTTTTCAAGGCCCAGGATAGTGTTCCGGGCAGTGGCATGAGGCACGGGATATTTTTCCAGCCAGCCGGTGGTTGCTTCCACCATTGTAAGCACATGGCGCTTGCCTTGGCGGGTTCGTGGGAGTGTGATGTAGTCAATCTGCCAGGCCTCTCCATATTTGTATTTCAGCCATCATCCCCCATACCAAAGAGGCTTTAACCACTTGGCTTGCTTAATTGCAGCGCATGTTTCACATTCATGGATGACCTGTGCGATAGTGTCCATGGTCAGGTCCACCCCTCGATCATGAGCCCATCTATATGTTGCATCTCTTCCCTGATGGCCTGAGGTGTCGTGGGCCCACCGAGCCATGAATAATCCACCCTTATGCTGCCAATCCAGATCTACCTGAGCTACTTCAATCCTAGCAGCCTTGTCTACCTGTTGATTGTTTTGATGTTCTTCAGTGGCCCGGCTCTTAGGTCCATGAGCATCTACGTGATGTACTTTCACAACCAAGTTCTCTAGCCGGGCAGCAATATCTTGCCACAATGCAGCAGCCCAGATGGGTTTACCTCTGCGTTGCCAGTTACTCTGCTTCCATTGCTGCAACCACCCCCACGGAGCATTTGCCACCATCCATGAGTCAGTATAGAGATAAAGTATTGGCCATTTTTCTCGTTCAGCGATGTCTAAAGCCAGCTGGATGGCTTTCACCTCTGCAAACTGACTCGATTCACCCTCTCCTTCTGCAGTTTCTGCAACTTGTCGTATAGGACTCCATACAGCTGCCTTCCACCTCCGATGCTTTCCTACAATGCGACAGGACCCGTCAGTGAACAGGGCATATTGCCTCTCATGTTCTGGCAGTTTATTATACAATGGGGCCTCTTCAGCACGCGTTACCTCCTCCTCTGGTGATATTCCAACATCTTTGCCTTCTGGCCAGTCCGTGATCACTTCCAGAATTCCTGGGCGACTGGGGTTTCCTATTCGACTTCGTTGTGGATCAGTGCAACCCACTTACTCCACGTAGCATCAGTTGCATGATGTGTAGAAGGGACCTTCCCTTTGAACATCCAGCCCAGCACCGGCAGGCGTGGTGCCAACAGGGAGCTGTGTTTCAGTACCAACCACTTCTGGGCAGCTCAAACTCCTTCATATGCTGCTAAGATCTCCTTTTCAGTTGGAGTATAGCGGGCCTCAGATCCTCGATAGCCCCGACTCCAAAACCCTAGAGGTCGACCTCGGGTCTCCCCGGGTGCTTTCTGCCAGAGACTCCACGTAGGGCCATTCTCCCCGGCTGCGGTGTAGAGCACATTTTTAACATCTGGTCCTGCCCAGACCGGCCCAAGGGCTACTGCATGAACTATCTCCCGTTTGATCTGTTCAAAGGCTTGTTGTTGTTCAGGGCCCCATTTAAAATCATTCTTCTTCCGGGTCACTTGATAGAGAGGGCTTATAATCAGACTATAATTTGGAATATGCATTCTCCAAAAACCTACAACACCTAAGAAAGCTTGCGTTTCCTGTTTACTAGTCGGTGGGGACATAGCTGCTATTTTGTTGATCACATCCATTGGGATATGACAACATCCATCTTGCCATTTTATTCCTAAAAACTGAATCTCCTGTGTGGGTCCCTTCACCTTGCTTTGTTTTATGGCAAAACCAGCTTTCAGAAGGATTTGGATTATTTTCTCCCCTTTCTCAAAAACTTCTTCTGCTGTGTTGCCCCATACAATGATGTCATCAATATATTGCAGGTGTTCTGGAGCTCCACCTTTTTCCAGTGCATTCTGGATTAGTCCATGGCAAATGGTGGGGCTGTGTTTCCACCCCTGGAGCAGTCGATTCCAGGTGTACTGGACGCCCCTCCAAGTGAAAGCAAACTGTGGCCAGCACTCTGCTGCCAAAGGGATTGAGAAAAATGCATTGGCAATATCAATTGTGGCGTACCACTTGGCTGCCTTTGACTCCAGTTTATATTGAAGTTCTAGCATGTCTGGCACAGCAGCACTCAGCGGTGGTGTGACTTCATTCAGGCCACGATAGTCCACTGTTAGTCTCCATTCTCCATTAGACTTTCGCACTGGCCAAATGGGGCTGTTAAAGGGTGAGCGAGTCCTGCTGATCATTCCTTGGCTCTCCAGTCGACAAATCAGCTTATGGATGGGGATCAGAGAGTCTCGGTTGGTGCGATATTGCCGCCGGTGCACCCTTGTAGTAGCGATCAGCACCTGTTGTTCTTCGACCCTCAGCAACCCCACAACCGAAGGGTCCTCAGAGAGTCCGGGCAAGGTGAACAACTGTCCAATTCCCTCTGTCTCCAAGGCAGCTATACCAAAGGCCCACTGATACCCCTTTGGGTCCTTGAAATACCCTCTCCTGAGATAATCTATGCCAAGAATGCACGGAGCCTCTGGGCCAGTCACAATGGGGTGGTTTTGCCACTCATTCCCAGTTAGGCTTATTTCAGCCTCCAATACAGTTAGCTGTTGAGATCCGCCTGTCACCCCAGAAATACAAATAGCTTCTACCCCTTTACAGCTTGATGGCATTAGAGTACACTGTGCACCGGTGTCTACCAGAGCTTTATACTCCTGTGGATCTGATGTGCCAGGCCATCGAATCCACACAGTCCAGTAAACCCGGTTGTCCCTGTCCTCCGCCTGGCTGGAGGCAGGGCCCCTCTAGTCCTGGTCATAGGATTCTCCACTCACTTGTAAAAATGGATTAGAGTTCCTTTTCATAGAATCAGGAGTAAGATCAGCCCTTCCACTCTGTCTGCCACACCACTCACAGTGCTCACTGGAGGCTGAAGCAACCTTTTTCCTGGAAGAACCCTCATTTGTGGTTGGTTGTCTTCGCAATTCACGTACCTGTGCATCTAGGACCGAGGTAGGTTTTCCATCCCACTTCCTCATATCCTCTCCGTGGTCAAGCAGGTAAAACCACAGGGTACCCCGTGGTATATACCTTCTCTCTCCTCTCTCTTGCCCAGAAGAATACCTTCTCCTAATAGCTGAGGTATTGGTCCGTACAGGTGGGCGGCCAAACTTATCCTCAAATCGCTGCAACTCTTGGGACCATTTCTCGGCTAGCGTGTCTGGCAGTTTCTCCACAGCCGCTACGAGGGAGGAAGTGAGACTTTCTTTGTATTGCTGAAGTCAGCGAGCCAATTCATCTACTGTCGGTCCCTCCTCGTCTTTCCAGTCCATTACTGCCAATGCATTGGCATATGATGATGGTGTGCTTCGTACAAACTTCCGCCACATGGGTTGTGCACATTGGACTTCATCTGGATCCGTGGGTAACTGCCCATCATCTGGGTCATAATAAACCATCTCCCGCAATTCCCTCAGGTACTGGATACTTCTCTCCATGGTAGTCCACTTGCCTGGGTGACATACAACATCTTCCTTGAAGGGGTACCTTTCCCTCATGCCCGATAGAAGTCTCCTCCAGAGGCTGAGGGCTTGCGGTTTTTTCCAATTGCCTTGTCAATGCCCCCTTCCCTAGAAAGGGATCCCAATTGCTTGGCCTCCTTACCCTCTAATTCCAAGCTACTTGCCCCATTATCCCAGCATCGGAGCAGCCAGGTGATAATGTGCTTGCCTGGATGACGGCTGAAGTCTTTTCGCATATCTCGCAGCTCACTCGGGGATAGGGATCGGGTGATTATCTCCAGTTCTGCCTCTTCCTCCTGTTCTCGTGATGACCCTGCTTCACCTTCATCCTTTGCTAAGCGAACTGGTTTTTTTGTATATTTCCTCTTCTGTATAGGGGCGATGATTGATATTGGCACCAGTTGATTCTCTAGTTCAGCTGCATCATCCATTGCCAAGGTTTGAGTTGCCACAGTGCCTGTTGCTGGGGTTTGAGTAGCCACACAGCTTGTCGCTGGGGTTTGAGTAGCAGCAGTACCTGTCGCCAGAGTTTGAGTAGCCACACAGCTTGTCGCTGGGGTTTGAGTAGCTGCAGTACCTGTCGCCAGAGTTTGAGTAGCCACACAGCTTGTCGCTGGGGTTTGAGTAGCTGCAGTGCCTGTCGCCAGAGTCTGAGTGGCCGTAGTGCCTGTCGCCAGAGTTGGAGTAGCTGCAGTCATGGGAGCTGATCTCTGGGTGGTATTTTTAAATAGTTGTTTAACCCTAGACAAGATCTGAATCACATTCAGGAACAGGCTGATTCCTAGCAATAGGACCATACTAAGTTCAACATCCCAAGGATATTCAAAATTTACAAACTCCTTCAATGCTATTGCAATTAACCTGGCAGAGAAAGGGAAGATGCGGGAAGGTGTCTCCCCAATAGGTTGGCTCCCCAAGGAGAAAAGGTAGAAAGTGCAGTTATTAATATTCTCTAGGAGATAGCACCCGAAGTACGGAGATCTCTCCTCCACAGATTGGTTCCCAGAGGAGAAAAGGTAAAAGGTACAATTATTAACAGTCTCCCATAGGCAGCTCCCGAAATACAGAGGTGACAACAATGCCGAGTACAAACACCCGATTAGTTTCACGGCTTGCACTTCTATCATATCATAAACCAGCGTTACAAACAACAACAACGTGATAACTCTAGCCCGGTTCCCACAGATGATAAACAGCACAACAGGGAGCATACACTGCAAGTAGGGCATTACATAACTCAACTTCAACAACCACAACACCAACTTTGAGAGCAAACGAACCCACATTGTAACCAGTAACTATCAAATCAATACAATGAATACTTACAACAAGTTTGTTTTAACACACTCTGACCAGATCTGTCGTTATCTCAACCCTTTGGGCCCCACGTTGGGCGCCAAAAAGGCTGTCGTGGTTTAACCCCAGTCAGCAACTCAGCACCACGCAGCCGTTTCCCCCTCCCCCTCCCAGTGGGGTGAAGAGGAGGAAAGCAAAGGAAAAAAAAGTAAAACTCGTGGGTTGAGATAAGAACAGTTTAATAACCAAAGTAAAATATAATACTAACAATAGTAATAATGAAATATAATAATAGTAATGACAAGGAATGCAACAAAAAGAAGGAGGGGGGGAGAAAAAAAACAGTGATGCACAATGCAATTGCTCACCACCCGCTGACCGATGCTCAGTTAGTTCCCGAACCGCGATCCGCGCCGCCTGGCCAGCTCCCCCTGTTTATATACTGGGCACGACGTCATATGGTATGGAATACCTTTTTGGCTAGTTCAGGTCAGCTGCCCTGGCTATGCTCCCTCCCAGCTTCTTGCACACCTGCTTGCTGGCAGAGCATGGGAAACTGAAAAGTCCTTGGCTTAAGATAAGCGCTACTTAGCAACAACTAAAACATCAGCCTGTTATCAACATCATTCTCACACTAAATCCAAAACACAGCACTGTACCAGCTACTAAAAAGAAAGCTAACTCTGTCCCAGCCGAAACCAGGACACCTAGTCAGTCATGGACTGCCTGTGTGAAAAAAGGGAGGGCTGAGGCAGGTGGAAGGGACGTGTCTGGGTGCTGGCTCTGAGGACTCCTCTGTTACAGCCACCCAACCTGCTGTGGCAGGCAGGAGGGCAGGCCACCCTCATGGACACCCTGCTCAGCCCTGTCTCCTCTGGAGCAGACCTGACACCAAGCAGCATGTCACCTCAGAACCACCCCTGGGCCTTCAACTTGGAGGGGGTTCACCTGGAAAGGAGAACAGTCCCCCCACAGCCCCAGACCCTGTGAAGGGCACAGCAGCTCCTGGGGGGCAGGGAGGGCTCTCAGCCTCCCCATCAGCCCCACGGCTGGACGCTCACCATGGCATGAGGAAATGGAAGACAGTGAAACTGCAGGACTCCCGGTCCTGGGTCCAGGAGATCCCCATCACAGACTGACTGCCCCCTCCATCTCAGCCCCTCTCCGCAGGCCAGCACAAGACTCCTGGCCAGGGGACAGAGCAGCCTGCCCTGAGTGAGTGCCTGCAGAAAGAGGTTTCTCTTTCTCATGGATTCCTCCCTGCAGGCACAGATATGCTCCCTTGCTCTTCTCCAGAGTCATCCCTGCTCTCCAGAGAGCCTTTCCTCAGGTAAGTGTGGCCATGCTGGCCTGGCCGGCCGTTCCTGCTTCCCTCCCCATGCTCCCTGCAGGGCCCCAGGCTGGTGGTGCACTCTGCAGGGCGATGGGGCTGTGGTGCCCTTTGGCCACGGGGTGAGCCTGCACTGGCCATGCTGGTTGGGGTGGGGATCAGACCCAGCCAGAAAGGGATCACTGCTGCTGAGCCCCTTTCCATCTTTTGTGATCTTCGGAGCAGAAAAAGGAGTCCCAGAAAAGCACCAAACATTTCAAAACAGATGCTGAGTGAAGTGTCAGTAAGAACCAGGCAAGTGGCTTCCTGGCAAGGAGTCTGTCCTGAGAAGGGGGACCAGCCTCTGCCACTCTGGAGAGCAAAACCAGCAGTGTCCATGCCCCCTGGGGACACAAAGGGCGACCTTTGCAAGACCACCCTTCCTATGAACCATTTTAGATGTGTCCTTGAGGACAGGGTATAATGGCTTACATTGGAAACCCTGATTTAATTGGCATTGCCCAGAGATACTCATCTCTGGCCTTTGTAGATACTGATACTCTCAGGAAAATTTCACCAACACCTGAAGGGTTATTGAAAGAAGCTCCACCGTGTTTGCTTCTCAAGACATGGGATAGCAGAGGCCAAGGAAGGATGTTTTGGGTAGTGTCCTGGGATTTGGGAAAATGAAGCCTTCTCCCCTCTCCCTGAGACCCTGCCCTCCTCAGTGAGCTGTGTGAGAAACTCTGCCAACTCCATCTGAACTCACAGTCATGTCAAGTAATTTCTGTCTAACTGCAGCCACTCTTGTCCTGCCAGCTCATGATCTGAGCTGCCATTTGAGCCCAAACCATTTCAGTTCACACTACCTCCATCTTCCTTCTGACACTGGCTATTGCGTGACACAACTGTCCTGGATCTCCAGGCAGGATGGGCACGAGTTGCATTCCTGAACTGGAACATTTTCCCTTGCTTGAAATGTGAATGCAGCAGGCTTGAGCCAAGAGGCCCAAGAAACCCGGCTTCCCATAGGGCCCACTAATGAAAGCATCCCACAGGCTGTGGGGCTTTCTCTTTACTGGCAGACAATTGGGGAATATGGACAATACAGCTTCACTTATTTTTCTTCTCTCTTTCTAACTTGGCTCTCACCATTTAAGGATTTAGCCATCTTTGCTACTTGAAAACTGTTTTTGAAAAACTAGTACAGCAGTGTGAGGGTTTTTTTAATGTTTGCTGCAGGGAGGTGTCCGGGGTCTTCTTCTTGGGAACCCTTCTGGGGTTGTGTCATGAGTTTGGCTGAGCCCTAATGATTGTTCTGCCTCCAGCTCCTTTCTAGAGAAGCCTGAGCCGGAGTTCAAAGGACTCAGAGTTATGGGGAAAGGCAGGCCTGGCCAGAGGCATTTACAAACGTGCCAGCAGTTCAGAAGTTTCAGCCTCCATTGAGAGCCAATGAAGCAATGCTCCCTGTCTGCAGCCCCTGGGGAGAGCCTGGGTCCTTAAAGGAATCCTTGGTGCTATAAACCCCCGGGCACTGTGCAGAGCAGGGAGCATTTGGGTGCTGCTCAAGACTCCCCACAGGAACCGCTGGGAGAAGAGGACAAGGGCAGAGCAGAGCATGAAACCTGGCTCAGGGTGGGCAGAGAGATTGAGGAAGGGAAGGACATGGGAGGGAAGCGGCAGAGGGTGAGAGCCCAGCCATGGTCTTTGTTCCCAGGCACCATCAGCGCAGAGGTCACCCCTTCCTGCTGAGCATTGCGGGTGGGTGCTGGATGTCCTGAGGCTGGGTGGTGGTTATTTTGCTTCTGAGTGTTTGTGCAGTGAAAGTTTGTAAGGAAGACCTCAGTTGTGGGGGTGGACTGCCTCAGCGCTTCGCTTCTCTGCCCTCAGGACTGTATCACTTCCCTCTTCCTGTCTGTTCTCTCCTCAAAATCATGCAAGCTTTTTTGTCTCCACCCCTCCTTTTTTCTAACAGTTCTGCAGAGGGGAGAGTTGGGAACTTCCATCATGGTGTAGTGACTCTGAAAACCTTTCCTGTTCCCCCCGTCATTATCAAACCACAAAGCAATTCATCCCAGCCTGGGAGGTGAGTGTAAGAGTGTTTAGGGGAACAAGTATTTCAGTGGGCACGGACTTTCCCAGCCATGCCCTCAGGCAGGTGCTGGGCATGGCCTGAGGCCCCGACCCTTCTCCTGTACCACCTCACCAGCAGGCACCCTGGGGACCCCCTCCCGCTGCCTGGCAGTGCTGAGCAGGGAGCCCCAGGAGCACAGCTGGCTGTGCTGAGGTCCTGCTGCTGGGCTGGGATGTGCAGGGAGGCAGCCCTGAGGTTCTCAGGAACTGCTGCTGAGGAGGGAAAGATGTGAAGTCCCTTTCCGTTCTTCCCTGCACAAACTCTCCTTCACGCTGCCTGCTTGACCCACAGCTCCCCCGACATCCCCTTTTTTTCCTTCCTCCTGGTTTGTGGTTGGGGTTTTTTTTGATCTCTGCAGTCTGACACACAAGGTAGGTTCAGGCATCCTCTGCGCTTGTCCCACTGCACAATCCCATGTTCATCGAAGGCAAGAACTCTTCACCTGCTTGTTGTCAATGGAAGAAACTGTTTAGGGCTTGTTTAGGGCTGGGGTGGGGCAGGGTGGGGAATCCTCTCCTAAAGCAACTGTTTCCACAAGCTGACCCCACTCACCTTGTAATTTCCCAAGCTTCTCCTTCTTGGAGAAGGCATAGCTGCCTTAACTTTTTCACAGAAAAGGCTTGTTTCACAGCATGGTCATTGTCTTCCTTGACACATCTTTCCCTTGCCAAAGAGCAAAGGACCTGTGTCCTCCAGAGCTACTCCGGGTTGTACTGGGAAAACCTGTGTTCACAGGAACACACAATGTCTCAGTATGAGCAAACACGCAGGGTGTTCTGTAGTCCAAAGTGAGGAAGAGGCAGCTCCATGGGGCAAATCACCACTGTGGTTAGAAGGCATTGGCTTTGGGATGAGCAGATTTGTCCTCTGGAAGAACCTGCGTCTCTCCTCATGGTGTGTGCAGGGGCAAAACCAGACTGTGAACAAAGGAAAAAAATGGTTTGGTTTTTCTTTCTTTGTTTCTTTTTTTAAGCAGTAAAGTCCACCCCAGCTCTTCCTTAATTTAACACAAAAAACGCTGTAGGAGGGAAAGACAACCAGACAGCTGGACATCACCAAGGGAGCTCCTGCTGCTGGGACTGGGAAATGTCCCTGAACTCCACACACCACTTCTCCTCCTCACACTCATGATTTACTCAGTGGCTGTGGTTAGGAATGTCCTCATCATCGTGCTGGTGGTGGCAGACCAGCATCTGCACACTCCCATGTACTTCTTCCTGGGCAATCTGTCCTCCGGGCAGTGTGAGGAACAGAGAAGGCCTCGGCACTGTGCAAACAGTGTTCAGCCATAGCTAAAACATCGCTGTGTTATCAACACTGTTTTCATCACAAATCCAAAACACAGCACACAAATCCAAACACAGCACCATACGAGCTGCCGTGAAGAAAATTAGCTCCACCCCAGCCACACCCAGTGCACTGAATCTCCCCTCCCTCGTCATTCCTGGCAGCAGCTCTGTCTCATTCCCTGCCCATTGCAGACCAATCATCTGCAATATAAATGTGGACACCAAAGGAACTCCTCCCGAGGCCTTGCACAAGCACTTTGACCTCAAAGAGCACAGAGGTGCCTCAGGGAGGTCCTCCCCTCCCCAAGACATGCTTCCTCAACTGGTGCTTGTAGAACGCATGAATGGTGAATGGAGAAACATGGCCATCCCCTGAAGATGAGATGGAAAGCCTTGAGAGCTTCTGAACTTTGCAGTTAGTGATTAGGCAGTGATTGGTCGTGTGTCGGGATGCGAGAGAGGGTGGAGGGAACTCAGCGAGGAGCAAGGTGTTGGGTTGAGGCCTTTAGCAAATCCTTACAACCATGTCTGAGCCCAGAAACGGAAAGCACTTGGTGTTTGTTGGTGGAGGAGGAGTAGGTGTGCCCTGGGAATGTGGCTGAAAGCCCCTGCACAAAGCAGGAAGGACAGAGAAGTTTCCAGCATGTGTGCGTGCCTCAGCCTTGGAGATGGAGAATGCCAGTTGTGTGAGGGGTGGCTGGACAGTGCTCATCACGCCCCGTGAGCTGACCTTCCTCTCTTCCCCTCCTTCACTCTCCACACTTGCCTACACTTCAGGAAAACATCCATGAGTCTGGAAAACACATGAACCTCCTAGAGCAATGGCCCATTGCTGCAGGGGAAGACGGAAGGTTTTCTGAGAGCCGTGGGAGCGCAGGGAGGGAGCAGTGTGTGTGTAGCGGGGTGTGTGTTAAAGACAAGAAAAGGACCTGTAAGAGCATGGGCTGGTCATGCTACTGTGGAACAGACTGAGGTTTGGGTTTAGGGCAGCAGCAGAATGAGGACGTGCAGTGCAGTGCTGGGATATGGAGCCAAACTGAGGACGCAAGTTTGGGACTGGGACATCTTAGGTGATTGAGGATCGTTAGCCTGACTATGAAAGAAGCTGGATGGGTTTGGGGGAACTCACAGGCATTGCCACATGCCCAGAAAACCACAGCTTTATGATTAAAGCAAAAGCACCTGGCACCTAACACCCCCACACACACACCACCATCCCCCCCCCCCCCCCCCCCCCCAAGCTCACACTAGCCCTAGGTATTCCCCTGAGGAACACGTGAGGAAAAGGATCTCCTTTCCCAGGCCCTGGGGGTCAGGGCTTGGCCATTCTGGTGAGGAACAAACCCCAAGGGCTTACGTGGCATCAGAGCCACCTGCACATTGCCTTGGCCACCTGCAACCAGCGCCTCCAAGTGTTTGCTTAACCAGCCCCCAAGACAGACACCTTGCCTGGTCGTTCCCTTCATGGCTTTGTCAGTGCTGGCCCTCAGTGGGGCCCCAGCACCCTCAGAAACTTGGTGTTTGCTTTGGCTTTCCACTTCTTTAGAGGCTTGTCTCTGTAGTTCAGGAACTTGGCACCAGAGGGCTCATTAACATGCAAAACACCCTAACAAGCCATGTCTCTGTGCCTAATTTCCCCTAATTCTTCAGTTCCTGTGTGGCTAATCTGAGAAATTTCAGGAGAGTAGCCAAGCAGAGAAGACTGAAAGAATAAGGAACAATAAATCAGGATTCCTTCTTTTTCCAGTTTTCTTTAATTTGCCGCTTACAGAACAAGTGATATCAGCCTTCTCCAATCCAGAGCATCTCCTGATGAAGGCTGACTATGTAGGAAAGGTAAGATCATTTCTGTCAGACACTGTATGGGCCATCTTTGTCCTGTGTCCCATTGTCATTGCTGCTCCCTCTCCTCCCCCCTCCACCACTCATTTCTCTCAGTGGCCTCCTGGGACTCGCATCATGATGTCTCAAATCTAAGCTTTTCCCACTAAAGTCTGTAGCTGAATGATTCAGCTCATTTGCCCCAATTCCCACCTGCTTTCTCTGAAGAACCAGCTGCACACAATCACAGAAGAATGTTTCTCACCTGCCAAGACAAAATAAAAATAATAATAATAATAATAAAAAAGGATAGAAAAAGAAAGGAATAGCTCAGTAAAAAATAATAGATGAAGTCCACATTTCCTCCACTGAAGTCCACTTTCCACTGTCAGTAACCTTAGTGGAACACTTTCAGTGAGATACAGAGGAGACCAAGCAGAAACACAGTTGGGGAGGTGGCTGAAGAGACCATCAGGCAGAGTGCTGAAAGGCAAGGCAAGCTTTAAACTGCCTGAAGCTCAGGGCAGTGCCTGGGTAGGTGAGAGGTGTCTGAATGGGGAGAGACCAATGGGAAGAGGGAAGCTGGAGGGACACTGGAAGATGCACACGCCCAGGCAGTCTGCTGAAAAGGTGCCTTTAGGAGTGGTCGGTTCAAGCAGGACATGTGGAAACATGTGAAAGAGTGGTGAGAGCCAATACACAGTATACTGGGCAGAGCAGTGCCGTGGAGGGAACAGGGGAGATCAGTATTTCTTCTCCTGAGTGTAGCACATGAGCTGGAAATGTCCATGTTGGCATCATGGGAAAACACTGCCTACGGATGAGAACTGTTAGTGCACCTCAGCTGATGGAACACGTGCTCATCTCTTCTTTCAATGTTGAGAACCGTTCCTCATCTTTCCAGGCAGGGCTCAGTGCCCAGGCACAGCCCTGTCACTGCAGGGCTTGTCCAGCTGGGCCCAGAGGGTGCTCTGCAACAGAAAGGGAGGCACCAAACGTAGGAGCCTTGCACAAGCCCTTGGAACTCAAGGAGAGATGTGCCTCAGGGAGGTCTTCCTCTCAACACCATGGGCTTTCTCAACTGGTAGTTAGGGGTCCATGAATGTTGGCTGGAGAGCCAGGGTCATTTCTGGAAGGGGAAATGGAAAGCCCTGCTGAGAAACCTGGCTGCTGCCTGGAGTAAGTCCAGGGAATCAGCTGCCAGGGAAGGAGGTGCTGTTCAGGAAGATGTCCAAACCACGTACCTTACCCTGAGAGGATGGGGTAGCTTTCACCCACACCCAACCTTCCTTTTGCCTCTTTCCAGCAAGCTCTTGATTCAGAACATTGGCTTTCCTCATTGCTCTCCAACAGTGTCTAGTTTTCTTTATTGACAGCATCACCCACCCATTCAGAAGCCTCATTTAGGTGGTCTTATTCATCCCGTGGCATGTCGATCTAAGACATCCATAGCAGCATTTAGGTGCCTCAGTCCCCTTATGTTCATTTGAGGTGTTGCACTCCTTAATTAAGAATTCGCATCAGTAAAATTCACCTCTTCTCCACAGATGTCTGCCAGACAGCTATTTATGTTTGATGATGCTTTTCTAGACCCTCTGTATTCCTTGCAAAGAGCAGCACGCAGTAGCTGAACACTTCCCAAAAACCCTGCTTGGTAGCAAAATGAACCTGAATTAAAGCTTTGCTAGTAGGACAAAAGTCAGCTTTGGGTGGACTGAAAAAGCAGTGATGACCCCCTCTCCTTTCTTCCTTTCCTCCCATCGCTTGCTCAGGTTTGGGGAGGAGAGGAAGTTACTAAAGGCAACATTCTTGGGTGCCAAGGATTGAATTCTCCCATGGGCGACTGATGTAGAGACCCTCAGCTTCAGCTGAATCTCTTCTCCTTGGGAACACTGCAGGGCAGCAGCTAAGATGTTATGGTATGTGTGCAGGTGCCTGGTACTCTAACAAGATAACAATGTGAGCAATTGCAGGAGGCTACGGGTGACGAAAGGGGCCGTCTGTTTCAGAGTAGAAAGTACCACAGCAACCATCTCAGCAACACATAAGGAGGATACAAAAGAAGAAAAGCATGGCCAACAGGGAAAGGATTAACAGAGGTGGTGGGCTGACCCCAGCCAGCTATTAAGCCCCCACCCAGTTACTTGCTTGCTCCCCCCAACAGCAGCGTGGGGAAGAGAATCGGAAGGGTAAAAGCAAGAAAAACTCATGGGTTGAAATAAAGAGAGTTTCACAAGTGAAGCAAAGCTCCATTTGCAAACAAAACAAAAAAGGAATTCAGTCACTACTTCCCATTGGCAGAGGATGTTTAGCCATTTCCATTAAAGCTTCCAGGCCTTCATCACGTGTAACGGTGACTTGAGAAGACAAATGCCATAACCACAAATGCCCCCCACTCCTCTTCCTTTCCCCAGGCTTTTACTGCTGAGCATGACGTTATCCGGTATGGAATATCCCTTTGGTCAGTTGGGGTCAGCTGTCCCAGCTCTATCCCCTCCCAGTTTCTTGCCCAGCCACAGCCCACTTGCTGGCGGGGCAGCGTGAGAAACAGAGAAAGCCTTCCTGTTGTGTAAGCACTGCTCAGCAATAGCTAAAACATCGGCTTGTTATCAATACTCTTTCAATCACAAATCCCAAACTTGGTGCCTTACTAGGCTGCGATGAAGAAAATTAACTCCCTCCCAACCAGCCAGGGTCGGATGGACTTTTTGGGAGCTCTGAGGATGCTAACAGTGAAGAACTTGAGAGGGGGGAAAGGGAAGCAGGAAAGGAAAGGGGAGGCCAAGGATGTCATTGGTGCTCTTTGGGGTGCCTGTGATGCAGCCTTGTACCTGATGGGAATTATTGCCACAGCCAGAGGGAACCTGAATGCTTTCCTTAATGTTCCGGCCATGAAGGGGAAGGAATGGAAGTGTCATGCAGGCTGGAAGGGACCTTGGAAGATGTCTGTAGACAAGCCAACTCAAAGCAGGGTCACATCGGGTTGCTCATGGTTTTATGCAGGTGGGTCTGAGACACTTCCAGGGATGGAGGCAGCGTGCACTCTCTGGGAAACAGCTTCCCAGGTCTGACTGTCCTCATGTTGCAAAGGTTTCTCCCTGTATTGAGCCTGACCCTCTCATGCTTCAGCTCATTGCCTCCTGTGCTCCTGTCTTGCACCACAGTGACTTCTTGGAAACCTCACCGTCGGCAGTGCAAGGCTGTTAGGTCCTCGCCCTCAAAGCCCTCCATTCTCCAGGGTGAACAAGCCCAGCTCCTTCCCCCTCTCCTAACAGGACAAGTGCTCCAGCCCTGACCATCTTTGTGGCCCTTTACCGAACTGCTTCCAGTTTGCCAATGTCTCTCTGGCCTTGTGGGGCACCAAAACCTGGGTAAGCAGTCTGGATGTGGTGAAACAAGTGGTAAGCAGAGGGAGATAATGACTTCCCCTGGCTGTGCTCCTGCTCGTGCAGCCCAGCATGCTGTTGGCCTTCCATGCTGATGGCTCATCTTTTGCCTAATGAAACCCAAGGACTCACCTAGGCAGTCCCTGCCCTATCTCATTGCAGAGCTTTAGTCTACTTCAGGGGAAGGATTTTGAATTTGTCCTTATTGGATACCATGAGGTTCCTATTGGTCCATGCCACCGGCCTGTCTATGTCCTTTGTGGTGGCAACCCTGCCCTCCAGTGTAGCGTCTGCTCTCCTCAGTGTGATGTCTTCTACAAATGTCATGAAAAATCACTCTCGCATTTCCTCCAGGTCATTAAAAAGACATGAAGCAGGGCAGGTTGCCAATAGAGCCCTGCAGGACCCGACTAGCTAGATGCCTCCAGGCAGAGGACCACGTATTGTCCATGTACCTCCAAGCTCACCTCTCCAGCTGGTTTTTACCCATCTGCTTATCCCCCCTTGCAGGCCATAATATCCTACTACTGAATATTGCAGGGGACGATGCTGAAAGCCTTGCTGACCTCCAGGTAGAAGAGCACCACTGCTCTCCCCTGTCCAGCAATCCTGCCCTTCCTTCCGAAAAAGCAAAGAGGCTGGCCGGGCACAATCTCCTGTGGGTAAATCCAGTCGCCTGCCTTTCAGACACCCAGAAAGGGGATCCGAGTGGACACACTCAGGGGCACAGCCTGCTCAACCTTTGGGCATTTTTGAAAGGTGCATGCAATGTTTGGGTGCTCCCAGTCATCAGGAAGTTCCCCAGTCTCCATGACCTTCCAATGATGATTGAGAGTGGCCTCACTCTGACATTGGTCTGCTCGCTCCTTGGGATGCCGCCCCTCCAGCCCCACGGACTGGAAAGGACTGAGTTTGCTCCAGTGACACCGGAATTGATCCACGCCCACTGCTGGTTGTTTTCCTCCAGAGTCCTGCCTCAAGGAGCAAAGGTTTGGGAGACCTTGCTGGGGAAGACTAAGGCAAAGAAAACATAGAGAATAATCTCAGATCTATCTACACTTGCTCTTACTAAGTTCAGCAGTGACCACACAGTATCTTGGATTTTTTCTTTAACTGTTTTGGAAGTAGTAACAGCTCCTCTGGATGCCCTTGAACCTCTTGCAGGGGCCCACACTCAGGAGGCCTTGGCTTCCCTAAAATCACCCCGATTTCTAAATTCCTCCTTGAGTCCCTGCATCCACATCCTGAATGCTTCTTTTCTTTTCTATGGAGCTTCTTGATGAGTTCCTTCTTTAGCCAAGCTGCTCTCCTGAAATGCCTGGTTGTTTTCCTGCTTATCGGTGTGGACAGTTCTTGTGCTTGGAAGATGCTTTCCTAAGAGATCAGCTGTACTGAGCTCTGCTGCCCTTGAGTGCCGCTGCCCATGGGACTACCACTAAAAGTCCCCTGAACGGTGGGTGTCAGGGCCATTAAAATCTCCCATAAGACTTGGGGTCATGGATCTGGAGACTTCCATGGCTTCCTGAATAAGCCTTCCTCCACTTCCTTCCCCTGACTGCAGGTGCTTGGTCTCCCGCCAGGATGTCCTACTAACAGACCTCTCCTCTGACTCTCACCCACAAGGCCTCACCCAACCTGTTGCACAGCCCAGGGAGCAGCTCCATACATACAAGCAGCTCCTGCACACAGAGGGCATCTCCCTCCTGGCCCTTCTCTCTTGAAAAGCCCATATGCATCGATGCAGCCCCACTAGCAGCGTGAGCTGTCGCACCACACCTCACCATTTCTTCCATCAATATCAAAACTCTGTGATGGCCCATGGGACTCCAGCTCCTCCTGGCTGTGTCCCAGGCTGGGGGCATCGATGCACGGTTGGGCTGCAGCACCTCAGCTGTGGCACTGCAGCCCAGCTCAGACTTGTCACAGGCAAATCCGGTACCACGTGCCCAAGACCCAATGTATGCAAGTGCTGCGCTTGAGACCAGAGACACGCTGGAGGGGATGGCAGACGGCAATGTGAAGGCACCAAAAGAGGAAACCCTGCTCCCCACAAGGCCAGAAAAGCAGCGCTGGGCTCTGTAGCCCTGGCAGGAGAAGCCTTTGCTGTCTCTACTGTTGCTGAAGCTCCTGAAGGCCTGTGGTGGAGGTGAAGCTGATCTCCAGGAAGCACAGATGCTGCTGAAAATGTCCTTGGGTGTGGACATCCCGTGAGCCAGGAACACTGTGAAAGTCCTTGGACGGTTCCTTGGTTGTATCATCAGGTGGAGGAATAAAGGATGGCTTGAAGCAGAACGGGCAGAGTTTGAGAGTAGGCAAATGAGCAGAGAGTTCATGAACTGCCCTGCATCGACTGGGTGGAGATGGGTCAGACTGTGCCTCACTGCAGTGCTGGGATTCAGTCAGTGGCCAACAGAAAGCGAATCTCTCTGAGATGCCACCTGGGCTTGGGCAAAGGCATCAAATCTGTCTGCAATGCTGCCTGAGGTGTCTGCCACGCAACCGCTCTGGACGTGGATGCCTTTCCCGTAGGTCCTGTGCTGCCCCTACCAGCCACATGCAGTTGTGCTGGAGAGCCCTGGCATCTCGCATAGCACCACAGGCCTGTATTTGGCCATTGAGAACCTGCCCTGAATTAGGTGAAGCAACGGGGGGATGTCCATGAGCCAACTGCCATTACAGTCAATGGAGATCTAGGAAATAGAGCTGATGGAGAAGAGAAGGAGAGGGACTTAGCTCCATTTGGTCACCTGACTACCTCTATAGGCTGCTGTGGACATCAGGAAAAGGGAAGTTTTTAGTTGTCCTAAACGTAAACATCTGCTGTCGTTTCGGTGTACCAAAGGAATTTCCCACCAGGCTCCAAGACGATGCCCCCAGACACTGCCCCGTCTCTCAGCACTGCTCCCTGAGAGCTTGCAGTCACCTGCCCATAACTTGGACAACCTCTGGTGTCCCCTCAGATGTCACCAGGTGTTCCCACCTGAACAACTCCCTCAATCAGCATTACTTAGCATGGGAGCTGAGAGAAGCAGCTCACATGCAGGTGCCTGTTTTGTGCCCACGTGAACTGAGGCAAGAGGAATCTCACCTCCTGTGGGCTGGTGCTGTGCACGAGAGGGAGGTGAGCCCTCTTCTAGGAAGTCCCCAGGACTTCCAACTCAGGATGGGATGCCTCGAATGACTCAGCTGAATCCCTTGCCTCAGCAGGGGTCAAGGAGATCCCTCCCTGTCACTGGCTGGTTGTCCTGTCAGATGATGGGCCAAGGAAAGGCGATTCTCATGCGCAGCTCTGTCTTTGACAGGAGAAATGACACAGTTGGAAAGCAGTGTCTCTCCCCAGCTGAGGGAGGGAACATCAACGATTGCTTCAGCGTGTTTCACAGCAGGTTCCCCTGGAGCCCCAGGGACATCTCAAGGGAGTCCAAAGAGGGCCAAGAAGGAGATGCCTTGGGCTGGTGCTCTAATGCTGAGCTGGGTTGTCCTCCTGGGACGCGGGGAGCTTACGGCAAGCGGGCAGCACAGCAGAGAGACAGCTCTGCCCAAAGCGCAGCAGGGCTGAGGGCACTGCCTGCAGGCACCAAGGGGAGAGGAGCGAGGCAGAGAGAACGTTGTGGTTTTAAAGGCTCTCTTTGTGGTGTCCAGTGGCAGTGGAGATGGGGCATGGGCTCCCAATTCCCTCCTCAGGCTGCTTCATATATGACAGGACTGATGGCACATACAAAAATGAATGTGGAGGGATGGGGAGAGGATGGGGACTTGCCATGTGCCTTGGGCTGGGAGGGAATAAAGCCTCAGAAGGTGAAACACCCTCAGAGGTGATGTCCCCCAAAAGTAAAGCACTGAATCGAGGTATGCCCAAAGAAGGACTCTGAAGTGCCATGGGAGTGAGTGGGGACCCAGCAGGCAGAGGGAAAGGAGAGTGGAGAGATGCGGGAGCTGCGTGAGGAGGCCCAGGGCTGTGGTGGTGCCCTGGGGAGTGGGGCTGATGGGGGCAGAGAAGAGGTGAAATGCAGCGGGGGCTGAGGCTCAGCTACAAAATGACTGCAGGAGAGCCTGGGAGTGAGGGGCCTCTGTTTGCTTGTGTCGTTGTTGCAAGCAGCAGCCGTGGGGCTGATGGGCAGGCTGAGAGCCTTCCCTGCCCCCAGGACCTGCTGTGCCCTTCAGAGGGGCTGGGGCTGTGGGGGGAGCGCCCAGAGCTCTGCAGCACCCTGGGGTGGGCAGTGTGGTGGGGCCAGGGCAGAGTGGGCTGCTGGGCTTGGCTGGGCTGGGCAGAATGCAGGGGAGGTGGGGAGAGGTGGGGAGGGGCTGGGCTGGGCAGGAAAGTGTCTGGCAGAGGAAAACACCCGTGGAGAACTCAGCTGTGCGAGCGTGCAAAGTGAGGGCAGGGTGCTCACAGTGCAGAGCCAGGCCTCATGGTGAAGGAAGCAAGGCACCAAAGGGGCAAAGAGAGGGGCCCGGTCTGTGCCATGTTCCCTGGACACCCCAGGGAAGCTGTCCCAGAGTAATTTTCCCTGACCACCCCACACACCGGCCATTTCCAGCTCTGGCCATACACCCCAGCCCTGAGGAGGGACCTTTGCTGCATGGACACCCCTGTTCTCCTCTGGGGCTCTGTGATACCCAGCTCCACTGCCATTAGTAATAAAAAGAAAACCACTTTCCTACTGACACTCATTAGAAACCAGGTCCCAGAGCTCTTGCCACTGCTGGTCTCTCAGCCAAGCCCGTTCTCAGACACCTCCAGCTAGATCAGGTGCTCACGGCCGTGTCGTGACATGTATCGAAAATCTCCATTGTTTGAGCTCCCACCAAGTGGCCTGGGTCCTTGCTCCGGTGTGGGGCTCTGAGGGATTTCTCAAAAACTCAGCTCTCTCAGCCTCCCCTTGGCCGTAATGTGCTCCAGGCCCCAACCATCCTTCTGGCCTCTGCAGGTCTCGCGCCACTCTGTCGGGGCCTGCCTTGTGCTGGGGAGCCCCAGATTGCATGCAGCAGGCCTGATGCACTCCTGTGCTGGGGTAACTTTGAGCAGCAGCCACAAAGCCACCCAGCTGCTCCCTCACTCTCCCTCCTCAAAACGACAGGACAAAGGGAGGAAGAAAATAGAGAAAAGCTTATGGGTCAAGGTAAAGAAAAGGAGACCACTTACCCCTTACTGTCATTGTCATCACTTACCAATTACTGGGCAAAGAAGAGTTGACTTGGGGAAGATCAATTTAATTTATTGCCAGTTAAAAAAAAAGATGTGGATAGTGAGAAACTCTAACAAAAATATTACAGACCATTCCTCCACGCCACTCCTTTTTCCCAAGCTCAGATTACTCCTTCATTCCCAACACTTCTACTCACCCAACCCCAAGACAAGCAGGGGGAGGGATGGGGAATGGGGGTTACAGTCAGCACAGAACATCTCTGCTGCTCCTTCCTCACACTTTTCCCCTGCTCCAGCTTGCATTTTCTCCATGGGATCCCACCATATTTGCAGCCAAGGCTATGTGGTGTTCATGTCTTTCTGTCTTACTTTTCTCCTTTATACTCACAGAATGACGGAACTGTTGAGATTGGAAGGGACCTCTGGAGATCATCTAGTTGAAGCCCTCAGCTGAGGCAGGGTCAGCCACAGCAGCTTGCTCAGTGCCTTGGCTAGCTGAGTTTCGACTACCTGCATGGAGGGACACTGCACTGCCTCTCTGGGCAAGCTGTTCCAGTGATTGACAGCCCTCACAGTCAAATAGTGTTTTCTTGGGCTCAGATGGAATTTTATAGACATGACTAAGATCTCTCCAAGCCTTTTCTTCTCCACCCTGAACAGTGCCCCATCTCTCAGCCTTTCCTCTTAGGAAAGATGCTCCAGTCCCTTAAACCAGCTTTGGGGCCCTTTGCTGCACTTGCTTTAGGAGGTCAACAAGCTGGCTGTGCTGGGCAGCCCAGCACTGGACACAGCACTCCAGATGGGGCCTCACCAGTGCTGAGCAGAGGGGAAGGGCCACCTCCCTCCATCTGCCACCAGTGCTTTTCCTAACGCAGCCCAGGAGGCTGTTGGCCTTTGCCGCAGGGCTGCATTGATGGCCCATGCTCAGCTGCTTGTCCTCGCTGCAGGAGGACCCCAAGGTCCTTCTCTGCAGAGCTGCTCTCTAGCCGGTCGGCCTCCAGCATGATAGCCACAGGGTGGCTGGATCACAGGCTGTCCTCCCGCACGGACTTTCTCAGCAGCCCCTTGTCCTTCTTGGACAGCAGCTTCCCCTCTGTCACAGGGCCCCACACAGCGCTGCAGAGTCACCTGGGACAGCAAAGCCCTCTCCTGCCGGGGCTGCACAGCCCAGGCCTGTTGCTCTCGGGCCTTGGGGACTGCAGCTTTTGCTCTCCTTGTGGCAACCTCCTTCCTCATTCTCTTGCCACCTGCCATCCCCTCCAGCATGCCTCTGCTGGGAAGCAAAGCCTTGCCACCCAGGGGTCGAGTCCGTGGGTACCAGGCTTCCACGTGACAAGTCTGCCCTTGGCCCTGCTGCCCTATCTGAGGTGCTGCAGCCCAAATGTGCACCAAAGCCCACAACCGGGGGCACTGACAGCAGGAGCCTCGTGCGCCATCACAGAGCTGGGACATCAGGGGAAGGAGAGCTGAGGCGGGGAAGGACAGCTCCCATGGCTTTTGTGGTGGATGGAGATACAGCATCTCTGGGAGAGACCGACAGGGAAGCTGAGAAGTGGGGGATGCCCTGTGTGATTTCAGGGCAGCTCAGATAAATGGAGGTTCTCTGTGGGACAGGCAACAGGTTAGGTGGGTGCTTAGGGAAGGAGAGTCGCAGAGCACAGACCCTGGACATGAGGGCATGAGAACTTGGCCTGTTGAGGGCACTGGCAGGTGGGATCCCATGGGGACAGTGTCAGGGCCCTGACACCATCCATAGGCCTTCATGGCCCTGACCAGCATCACCTGCGGCCTCCACTCACCCCTCTGTCCATGGGTCCAGCAGACCATTGAAGCCAGGCCGCAGTTTCAGCCCCACCTTGGTCTCTGCTGGAGCTCTCCTGCTCTCCAGACACAGCCAGAGACACAGCCTTGCCTGCCCGTGGACTTTGTGGATTCAGCCTTGCACACTCACTTCCCACCTTGGTTCTTTCTTGGGGGTCCACTGCAATGACACTGTGGCCCTGCCAAGTGCCAGACCCCAGCTCATTCACAGAGCCCTAAGGGCCTTTCTGCTGCCTTTCCTCCTGTCCCTTGCTCAGGGTTGGGGAGGAGAGAAAGGAAGAGCAGGTGAGGTTTGTGGGTGCCAATGATTGAGCTGGGGGAGCAGAGCCATCACATCCAAAATGATCTAAAGGCTATGCTAGTTCTAAAGTGTTCTCTTCAGCTCCTTTCTTGGAGGCCTTACATCTCCCACAGGAACCTGCAAATGCTGAGATCCCTCCATTGTTTGCTCTTTCTGCAATTCAGTTGAGAGTACCCAAGGCAGAGGCTTTCTTTCAATTCTGTTTACAGCCTAAAGCACCCCATGCTCTGCAGAGATGCCAGGAAACTGGCAGAAGGAAGGCACTCCTCTGCACAAGGAGGTGGATGTTCCCAGGAATCTCAGGAGGCATGGCATACTGTCAGCTGTGTTGATGGAGCTGGTCAAATGCCTCATCTCCATGTCTGTAATGGTGGCCTAGGTGCCTGCTTCACGTGTAAGCTCTCTCTCTGGATGCTGGCATGTACTGAGCAACCTGGCCTGACCTCAGAGCTTGCCCTGCTTGGAGCTGGGCGTTGCACTACCAGCCTCCTTAGCTGCCTTCCACCCTGAAGTCTCCTATGAGCATATGACGCAGAGACCCTCACCTCCACCTTCATCTTTTCTCAGAGGGCACATGGTGAAGGCACAGGCTCTTGGAAGGGTTGGTGGGAAAGAGTCTTCTGGGGGTCTCTAGTCCAGCCTCCACGCTGGCTGTGGCTGTGGAGCTCAAACCTGAAGAGCTCCAAAGGTGGAGATCACAGCAATGTTCCTCCTAGTCCATTTTCTTTTTCTTGAGGCTCAGCCTGAAGCTCCCAAGAGGCAGTTTGTGGCTGTTGCCTCTGTCATATCATTGGCCACTGCAGAAGAGAGCTTGGCTCCATCATCTCTCCACGTAGGTGTAGGCTCTTATGAGGTTGCCCCATGCCTCCACTTCAGCAGGCTAGAGAGGCCCAGTTCCCTCAGACTCCCTTCACAGCTCCTGCTTTAGGCTCCTCACTCCATCTTGGCAGGCCTCCTCCGCACCCTCTCCAGTCTCTCCATTTTCCTTTTGAAAGGCAAAGCCCACTGGCTCATATGGCAGCCATCAGGACTCACAGGCCCTTCTCCTCAGGGCACTCCTTAGCTGCTATGCTCGCTGCCCATGCTGCTGCCTGGAGTTCTTCTGCAGCTTTTCCTTCTCAGCCTTCCGGTTTCTGTTGGCCAAATCCCCAGGGGGGTCAAGGTCCCTCTGCACTGAACCTCCAGCAGGCAGGCTTTCAAAGCACATGTGCTGATGTCCCTCCTGAGGCATGATGCCTCTAACAAGACCAGAACTTCAGTAGCGACAGGACACTACAGATAAGAAAAGAGTAGTAGTGTCATGGAGTTGCTAATCAAGGTAGAAAGCACCGTGATAATCATCTCAGAAACAAGAAAGGAGGGTGCAAAGTGAGGAAATGCAGCGCCAGTGGGGAAATGGTGAAAAGGGGTTGACTTTTTGCAAGGGAGTGGATAAGGCTGGTTAAAGAGTAGGAGTGGAGAGGTGGGGAAAGAGTGAAGAGGGAGTGAATGAGGAAGCAAAGGAAATGATCAGGGCTGTTTGGGGATACCTGTCAAGTAGCCCTGCATCTGAGCCGCACAGCCTGGAGCAGGACAAGAAAGCTGCTGCTGGTCTGACTATGCTAACATGTGACTTACTTGCTTCCATGGTTGCGGGAAACCTGAGAGCTTTCCTTACTGTCACCACTGCCTTACTGAGGCATGCTTTACCTTTGGTAAGTCCATGCTGAGTGCTTTTGGACACCTTCTCTTTTAGGTGCCCAGAAATGTCCCTCAAGAGGCCTCTCATTGATGGCCCACTCCTCACCAAAGCAAGCTTGTACAGCCTGTGGTTCCCTGGGTTGCACTTTTGGCCCTTTTCAAAGATGGGTGCAACATCGGCATGTCCTCACTCACAAGAGACCTCTACTAATCCCAATTCAAAAGGGATATTCCAAAGAAATATCAATCTTCCCCTGTAACTTCAGTACCACTATTTTGCCTGTTCTATGGTGTATTTAGTTTCTCTGATCTTTCATATACTTGCACCTGTCCTGATACAATGACCATTTCTGAAGTCATCTTGTCAGATGCAGACGGCTGAGGCAAAGGCCCTTTCCATTATTCTCCACTTTTCTTCTCCCCTTACTCTTTCTTCGTTCAGATACCTCTCACCTATGCTGCTGCTTGGAGCGTCAGGGAGTGAAAGTTGGCCTGTCTTTCAGTAGTCTAATTCTCTCTGTAGCCAACTTTTTAGTTATGTTTCTATCTAGCTTTTTGTATCTACCCATCTAAAACATTTCTGACAAGATTATCCTTTGTAAAAAGGCAACCTCACTAGAGGCAGCTTGTACTGAGCCTATGGTTACAGAGTGTGTTTGATTGTTTATGAAAAGTGATCATGCTTTACTTTTCTTGTCTTACAAATAGGGAAAAATCTTCTGTGCCTGTGTGCAGCCAGTTCTCTAAGGAGAGCAGGCGGGAGATGGTGCAAAGGAGCTGTAACATCCAGCTGCAGACTTCAGTGGAGAAGTCTGATGCAAGGAAGAGTGATGCAAGTCCCAGGTGGTCAATGTCAGAAATGGTGAGGCTGGGGAAGTGAGGAGCAAAGTTCTCCATACAGTGTCAGACCTCAAGGGACTGCTTTTCCTACCTGTCCAGACCTCCTGAGGAGACACTCTGCATCAATATTAATCAGAGAAAGCTTCTATCACCTCTTCTTTAAACTGAGAAGTAATTAAAAATATACTTTTTAAAAAATCATTCTTATTAGGTGCACTTTGAAATCTTCTTCCTTCTCTACAGTATGAAATGACTCCAATTAGCTGTACAGGACTTGAAGACTTGAAGGAAATTAGGAAGAGAAATAGTTCATTAGGCTTTCTGTATTTTAATGAGCCCCATGATGTGTTTGGTGCTGAATCCATGAACCTCAGACACTGGGAGGAGATTGAACAAACCTCTCAAGAAGTCCAAGTCAGAAGCAAAACCCAAAGTACCTTGAAGCACTGATTGGCCCCACTGAGGGCCTTTACTGACAAAGCCTCCCCAGGGACTCGTTAGAGCAGAGAATTGGAGGCTGTGATTGCAGGTAGGCAAAGGCACTGTGCAGGTGGCTGTAATGCTGAGAAAACCCTTGCTTTGCTTTATGAAGCAGAAAGGCCAAGCCCTGATCTCCAGCCCATGGGAAGGCAGGTCCTGTCCCTCACGCGTGGCTCAGGGCTCTTCCTGGGACCATGGGATGTGACGGTGTGCAAGGCCGAGTGAAGGACAACAATGGCACAACAACTTCCAGCTTTGCCATAGGGCTGCGAGGAGGCATCGAGGCCCCAGTGCCATGAGGATAACATGTCTTCTCAGAGACCTCAGTGGCAGAGACAACTGCCAGAGCCATGGGGACAGAGACCCTGTTTCTGTTGGTGCCTTCCAGCCTTGCCAGCACCTCTTGCCATCTCCACCGCAGGCTGTTCTACACTGTCCTACACCTGCCCCTCTTTCCCTGCAGGCTCTAGGCACCCATCTCGCTTCCCCGCCTTGCTCTCACCTCACCATTTCCGTACGTTCACTGGTGTATCTCCACCCTCACTGGCTGTTCCTTCAAACACAAAGCCATGGGCTGATCCACACTCCTTCTGGGTGACCTCTTGCACCACAGCAGTACCCTTCGAGTGACATTTCTTCCTCCTGATAGCCAGTCTCCACCTTCCAAGTTGCACTTTGTCATTTTTTTTACTCTCGCTCACTTTTTCCACTACCAAGGAAAGGTCGACCATCTCAGAAAGGACCCTTCAAGCAGGCAACCCAACCCGTTAGCCTTCTTGTGGCCTTTCACCTGATCAGAGAGAAGTAACCTCACCATGATCTTCTAAACCACATGAGTGCTGCTGGCCTTTCAGCTTCTCATATAGACGCGACCAAGCCATGTGCCTGCGGCTGTCCCATCATGTACTCAGGCGGAATGGACATGACAGCCCCTATCCAAGCCCTCTTCCTGGACAGGGCCTATGGGGTACTCGGGCAGAGGTTAACGCAAGTGTGAAGAGAGCCCTGAACATCATTGTGTCCAACTTTCCTGCTCAAGGCAGGGTGAACTAGATGAGGTTGTTCAAGGCCTCCGCCCAGCTTTGCATCATCTACAAAAGAGCTGAAAGTGCACTCCGTCAGATCATAGAGGGGGATAATAAAGATGGTCAACAGTGTTGGCCCAAGTGCACGTCACTGAGGGATGCCGCTAGTAACTGGCTGCACGGAGGACTTTGTACCACTGATGACATTTGGGCTTGATCATCCAGCCAACTTCCCACCCACCATAACATCCACTTCTTCAGCCCAGATAGCACCAACCTGGCTATAAGGACACCATGGGAGAACATGTCAAAGGCCTTGCAAAATCCCTGTACACAACATGCTCTACTTTCCCCTCTCCATTTTGGTTCAGCCATGCCTTTCTTGTCCTTCAAGTGCCTGGAGGCGGCTGCAGGAGGACATGTCCCATCACCTTCCCAGGGGCGGAGGTAGGATGACCAGCCTGTAATTCTCCCAATTCTCGTTCCTGTCCTTCTTGAAGATGGCTTTGATGTCTGCCTTTCCATGGACCCCACAACCTCTCTCCTTGCTCTGGCACTTTTGAGGGCACAGTCCAGAATCACAGGCAAGGGTGACGTAGCAAACAGGAGCACCTGCAATGAGCCTGTCCAAGGCAGCTGAGCTGAATCTCACTGGGAGGGTGGGGGTTGTTCCTGGAGTCACCCACAGCAGTGTCAGGGCTCTGTCAGGTGTCCACAGCTGAGCTGGCCTCAGGCACTCCTGATGCACACAGATGTGTTCAGAGACACGAGCCCTTCCCTTGCACACGCACAGGCAGTGCATTGCAGGAGTCACCGTGTCTCTCTGGCCTCCTCTTGCCACTCCCAGAGGCTGGGAGGCACCTCGGCCCTGCCATGTGTTGCCCTGCTCTGCACTCATCTGAGATGCCCCAAGGCAAGAGAAATGGACACAGGGACCTCCATTCAAGGAAGCACATCCCAGTGCTGCATCCAGGTGGTTTTCCATGGGATGTTATTCCCAACATGAAGTGACCTCCAGATGATGCCTGTCTCTCAGGCCTTCAGGGAAGCCCTAGGAATAGCTGGTGGCGTTTGTGCTCACTCAGGTTCATCTCACCTCACGCGCATGATGTGCATGCTTACATCTCATCCGTACAATGCCAACATGGACTTCTGACTTACTCATTTGGTGTCCCTCCGTGGAGGGTCAAAGAACCTCTCCGAAAAGGGGTGAGAGGCGAGTGCTGGAAATGGTGGCTGTGAGGGGCTAGTCCATGATGATTGCCCTGGGGCAGCTTCCCCAGGGTGTCCAGTGAACACAGGAACAGACCAGACCCTGCTCTGCTGGTCTTTCAGGTCTCTCACAGGAGGCCTGGCTGTGCAAGGACACTGCTGCATGCCCCAACCCTGCACACTCACACTGTTTAGCTGTACACTGGTGTCTTCATCTGCGGGCCACTTTCTTGGGCATGTTCTTGAGAGCAGCTTTGGAAGAAGACTTAAGCCTTCAGGCACTGCCCTCAGGAGATCCCCTTTCATGATGGAACCGCTCTTACAGAGGCCAGCTCTGTCACAGAAGTGCCCATTGCCTGTCCCTGCCTGCGGTCACAGGACTGCCACACAGCAGGACTATGACCAAGGTGCCAGAGCACTCAGGCCTTACACCAAACCCAAGCGATCAGAAAGAGAGTGTGGAAGTGAAAAGGGAACAGCTGTGGAAGACCAAGTGCTCCCTGGCAGTGCTGCCATGCTGGGACACACTTCCCTTTCACCTCCGCACACAGGAATTGTCCCTGCAGCTCCAAAAAGGTCTTAGAGGAAGGATCTCCGCAAAAAAAACGTCATTGCAGGGCCCTTTATTTTGTTTAAACATAAAGACAGCACAGCTCCTCATTTACACAGCCACTTGGTCAGAAAAGAAAAGCAGAGAGTGAATTAGAATGCGGATGAAAACATTATCACAAGTAAAACACCACCACCAACAACCAAAACTACAGATGACCATCTGGGCCTGTAATGAGTTACATTATAACTGCTCTGCAGAAGAAGATGGGCAGTTGATTGCTTCAGATTAACATCCAGTCATCAGTTTCCATAGGGCATCCTTGAGCTCCTTGTTCCTCATGCTGTAGATGAGGGGGTTCACTGCTGGAGGCACCACTGAGTACAGAACTGACACCACCAGATCCAGCCATGGGGAGGAGGTGGAGGGGGGCTTCAGGTAGGCAAAGATGCCGGTGCTGACAAAGAGGGAGACCACGGCCAGGTGAGGGAGGCATGTGGAAAAGGCTTTGTGCTGTCCCTGCTCAGAGGGGATCCTCAGCACGGCCCTGAAGATCTGCACATAGGACACCACAATGAAAACAAAACACCCAAACACTAAACAGGCACCAACCACAAGAAGCCCGACTTCCCTGAGGTAGGAGTGTGAGCAGGCGAGCTTGAGGATGTGGGGGATTTCACAGAAGAACTGGTCCAGGGCATTGCCTTGGCAGAGAGGTAGGGAAAATGTATTGGCCGTGTGCAGCACAGCATTGAGAAACCCACTGCCCCAGGCAGCTGCTGCCATGTGGACACAAGCTCTGCTGCCCAGGAGGGTCCCGTAGTGCAGGGGTTTGCAGATGGCAACATAGCGGTCATAGGCCATGACGGTGAGAAGAAAATACTCTGCTGAAAAAAAAAAAAAAAAGAAAAGCTGAGCAGCACATCCCAAGTAGGAGATGGCCCTGGTGTCCCACAGGGAATTGGCCATGGCTTTGGGGAGAGTGGTGGAGATGGAGCCCAGGTCGAGGAGGGAGAGGTTAAAGCGGAAGAAGTAGATGGGGGTGTGGAGGCGGTGGTCGCAGGCTACAGCGGTGATGATGAGGCTGTTGCCCAGGAGGGCAGCCAAGTAGATGCCCAGCAAGAGCCAGAAGTGCAAGAGCTGCAACTCCTGCATGTCTGCAAATGCCAGGAGGTGGAACTCGGTGATGGAGGTGCCGTTGGACATTTGTTCACTCTGGGCATTGGGGACTGTTGGAAGAGAAGAAAACATTGACACGTAAGGGCAGACGTCTTTGAGGCAGTCCTATGCTGTTTCCCAAAAAATCCCCTCAAAACTACTTCTCCTTTTTTGGGGGAACTTCATTCAGCTCCTTTTTGTGAGCTCAGGTTTGTGCTGCTGAGTGAAGGCACTTTCTGTGAAGGGGCAGAAGTCAACATCTTTTGCATTGCTCTCAGCCTGAACACTGCAGAGTCCTGAGGGACAAATGGGCTCCCTGTGCCCTAACGCACAGTCAGGAGAGCTGCTCTGCCCACGAGTGACCTGCTGGTCACCACGCAGGTGCCCTGTGCTCATTACACCTCTCTCCGTTGCAGGATGACCTCACTAACAATGTACTTGAAGAAGAAACTGGACTTTAGTGAGCTCCGAGGAGTCCAGTTTCAAAGTCCCTTTCTCCAAACTCTTCTCTCTTTCCCCAGGCACCTGAGCAGAGAGAGATGCAGAGGGGTGACCTGGCTCTCTGCTGCCTGGAGCTGTCCCTGCAGGGAGCTGTTTCTCTGTCCCCAGGTCTCCTCCCTCTCAGTGCTCACAGAGCCCATCGCACCCGCTCTGTGCTCAGCTCGGCCCTGCACACCCCTCCTGGCAGCAGGGCACTGCCCAGGGCCATCGCCCTCTTAGCAGGTCCTAAGCACTAGGGCAGATCAGCACTGATGCTGCAAGCAAAGGTGATGCTGGTGCTGCCTGGAGGCAGAGGAGTGGGGGAAGGCACTTTAGGAGGCTTCTGGCAGATGTGCTGATCCCTCCTCCGTTCAGGAGTCTCAGTGACTTATCCAAACCTGACATCTCCTTTCCCCTTTCCCTTAGAAGGAAGCTGAGATCACAGACCCTGGAAGGGTCTTCATCTTCAAGGTAGCCCCTGCCTTGACCTTCCTCTTAAAATGCTGCCTCTGCCAATGTTGTGGGGTGATGTGGAGCTGTGAGCAGCCCCGACCCATGCTACACCCTTTCAACAGCAGAAGGACCCTGCCCTGACAGGGGTCGCTCCTTCCACCCACAGCTTCTCCCCACAGCCCCATGGGGAGCTCCCCGGGCAGGCTGAGTGCTGACCCTGGCAGGCGGCAGAGTGCCTGGCCCAGCACACAGCCCCCTGAGGTGCAGGGACCCTGCTGTGAAGGACAGCCCTGGGTACCCCTGCCTGCACACCCAGCTGCAGCCATTCCGGAAAGATGCAGCCATCATGCCCTGTCCCTCTGATGGTGCAGCAGGGAAGCCCTGCTCTGGAGCACATCCTCCTCCTCTACACCAGAGTGAGATCCCACAGGCTATGGGCTGTGCCAGCTTTAGGAGATCCCTCCACGAACCGCAGCTGCATTGCCCTGCACGCAGAGACTTACCGTGTCAAGGGCTGTGAAGATTTCTCCTCTGTTGAGCTCTCAGCATCCTCCCATTCCAGACTGCCTTTAACCTCTCTCTTTCTTGCACGTCTCCCCTCGGTGCCTGCAGGCAGTGCCCTCAGCCCTGCTGCGCTTTGCAGAGGAGCTGCTCCTGGGCAGAGCTGTCTCTCGGCAGCGCTGCCCACTTGCCATGAGCTCCCTCCATCCCAGGAGCCCAGCACAGCTCAGCAGCACAGGACCAGACCAAGGCATTTTAATGACCCCTCTGGTGGGTTTGGTGTCGACTCCATGAACCTCAGACAGTGAGAGGAAGTTGAAGAAACCTCTCCAGAAGTCAAAGTCAGATGCAAACTCCAAAGTTTCAAGGAGCGTTAATGGGTCCCACTGGGGACCATTACTGACAAAGCTTCCCTGGGGTGTGGTTAGAACACAGAACTGGAGGGACAGCTGACAGGTAGACAAAGGCAACGTAAAGGTGGAAGAGATTCTGAGGAAACCTGGATGTGTTCCATTAAGCCAAAGGGCCAAGGCGTGAGCCCAAACCCTGGGAAGGGAGATCCTGTCCCTCACACATTGCTCAGGTCTCTTCCTGGGGCAGTGTAACGTGGGGATGCGCAATGTCAAGGGCAAGACTACGGTCCAACACCTCCCAGGCTCTCGGGTGGGGAAGGGAAGGGAAGGCAATGAGACCCTCGTGTTGTAAGGATAAGGTGCTTCCTTATAGGCATCAGTGGCAGAGACAACAGCCATAACCAAGGGGAGAAAGAGCTCATCTCTGTTGGGGGCTTTTCCAGCTTTCTTCAGACCTTTATGATCTCCACGATAGCCTGTCCTACATAGGTGTGGACCCCGAAGGGAATTTGCCTTTTATGGCAGAGAGCAGCAGGAACATGTGGAGCTCTGCCTGGGGAGGACGACGAGTCAGCTGAGAGCTGAACGCTCATGGTCAACACTGTGGTGGGTGGATGTGGAAGCCCAGAGAAGGGGGAAGCTGGCTGCCTTCCAGCCTCAAGGCTTCCGTGATTCTGTGCTGCAGAGAGCCATCTCAGTGTGTGTGTGTGTGCTTGTCTGTGCAGGGATGAACTGGCAGGATGAGGGGATCCCAGAGCCAGCTCCTGCATAGACAGAGGTTCTAAGAGCAGTTCCTGGGAGGAACCATACTGTATCTGTGTCTATATAGTGTTATGAACATTTCCCTCCCTAACTAGTATGCAAACCACTCTTTCTATTATGAAAGTGTATAAACTTTCTTCATATATATGTTGTTCACATTCTACACTGGTTAGTCATGCTTGAGGAAGCAAACTAAAGGACACCAGATCATCACAAGGACCAGAAGGACAGCCCAGCCCTTCAAACAAAGCCTTGGCTTCTCAGTATCTTTGAGCTTTCCATGAAGATAAAAGATACCCCTGGAAAACCAAGATAATGCCAGCAGCCCAGCCCCTCGAACACATCTTTCAAACCCTCCCAATGTTGGCTGATATCTTAGACAGGTAATTATAGCAAGACCGACTCCAGGGATGTTCTGGATCAATAGACAAGCAACAAGACTGCTGATGGATGATGGTGCTGCAGAAGTAGTCGCTTTGTGAAGTTTTACTATGATTAGCAATGGGTAGTGTGAGTGTTAATTAGTGATTAGTCAAATTCTGTTGTACCTGAAGCCTTGAAGAGTGTACGAACCCTCTGTATTAACCACATTCAGGGTGCCCCAATTGGTCTGGAACACCCCAGGCAATTGACTAAATATTTACGCTTGTAATTCTGCACTTTGTGTCCGAGCCTCAGTCCTCGGTCGGCACGGGCCAGTTGTGAATTTCCCTAACAGTTTGGTGACCCAGGTGGGACACAGCCGACTCACCTGATCCAACCTCTCACTACCACCCAGACCCTGATGGTCTCCACTGTGGGCTTGTGAGTGAGTTCCCCTCAAGACACTTGGGCACAGGGACAGTGAAGCATGGATCTTGCTTGGCAGTAAGGAGGTGATGTTTTTGTATAATGGGAGGCAGACAAAGTATGGTGACGAGGTCACCGGTAGGTGAATTGCTGCAGCCCTGGAAATCCATTGATGGGATGGCTGGGTCATCAAAAGCCCGAGCCCTGTGTCAGGAAATTTGGCCAGAAGTGACTGCCTTTGATGATGCGTCCCAAATGTGGCCACGGCCTGGTTCTGTTGATGACATTAGGCTGAGCTATTTATCCCAGCAATTGAAGGATTGGTTCCCATCACAGATGGACTCTTGGGGTATCTGGGATAATTACTGGACTGTTGGTATATCAGATATTAAAAAAACCCAAACAACCAAAACATTCCCTCCAGAGCAGAGAAAAAGTAAAGATCTCTGAATGAATGGGAAAAAGAAGAGCTCTTTCCATTCTGGAATTTACAAATATCAGAGAGAAGTTTCCCCTCTGGGTCGGAAATTGAATAAAACCTTCAGCCGAATGGGAAAACCAGGGATGTTCCCCATTCAGCTCCACCTGCCCATCCTACTGCTCTTTTTTCTGCTTTTCCTCTGGTTTCTGCTCCAGCTAGTGCTACTGCTTCTGCTTTGCTAGCACCTCTCTGAGAAGAAATTCTAGGGCCAGGACGGGAACCTGGCCAGCTTTCTGTGGGAACAGGCCGCCTGCCATTTGCACTGATTTGGTTTTGGGGAAACAACAAATGCCCAGACTGCGGGATGATCCAGAGAAGCTGCTACAAACCACGCACAGCATCTTCTGTGTTTATGACTCTACGTGGGCCGATGTGCAGCAACTGTTTGAGACTGTCTTTACTCCAGATGAAAAACTGAAAATCTGGGAAACACCTGCAGATGGGCCAGGGAAGCACAGGGCAGAAGCCCATGGCCGGGCAATGACCCAGGACGGGACCCCAACTTACCAGCAAACACAGGTATGCTGCAAAGAGAGAGAAGGGGATTGTTAGAGTCATTAGAAAGAGTGTAGATTGGGTTAAGGTCCAAGAATGTCAGCAAGGAAACACCAAACACCTCTCTGAATGTTACGCCCAATTGGTTAAGCAAACAGGACTGTTTGGAGGGGTCAACATTGAGAAGGTGGAAAATCGATCTTTTATGGTATCTTTCTTTGTAGATCAGTCAGCCCCAGAGATTATGAAATATTTTTCTAAACATGTGCAGGGATGGCAGGGCAAAGGATTGGATGAAATAGTCAGCGTTGCTACGTTTGTGTGAAATGGAAGAGATGAAAGACAGCTGAAGCAAAAAAAAAAAAGAAAGAACAGGAACAGAAAGCTAGTTGGCAGCGGCATTAAACAGCAATCCTGGAGTAAGGGGACAGGGACACGGAGGTTTTCTGAGGTAAGGTCAGAGGAGGAAATTGGAGGAGCAATGGACCTCGAGGAAGTAGACACTGTTGTAATTACTGTGGACAGTAAGGCCATGGGAAACAGGAGTGCCCAGTGTGACCAAAGGGCCTCCCAACAGCACCTCTCAATCCTCTGCTGCAGTCTTGCCCTGCTCTCTGCACCAGGGGCAGCTCGATTTCACCCAGGACTGACAGCTACCAGGGACCTACGGTGCAGACACTACAGGAGCCTCTGAATAGGAAATATTTTCCCCTTCATCGCATGAGAATCTGGTCTCAAACCTTTTGACCAATGAACATAATTCCTCCTGTCTAATAGGTACACGGGCAACTCTTTCAACCTGAAATCAGTATACCTATTCATCCGGAGTCTCAATACCTTTTTGCATTTCCCTGGGGAAAGATCCAACTAACATGGACAAGGCTCCTTCAGGGCTTTCCTGCATCCTCCACTAGTTTTCTAAAGTTTTGTTAGAAGATTTGCAGGATGCTGTCTTTAAAGAAATGGATCCCTTTTTGATGCAATCTGTTAATGATTTATTGGTAGCCAAGGCATCTTATAGAGCTGACACCCACACCTTACTGTTGGCCTTTGCTGAGAAGGGCCATGGGCTTCTCCACATAAGATACAACTTTTGTAAGAGAAGTGTAAAACACCTGGGATACATTCTCCAACAAGGGGAGTGTTGTTTATCTGAGCACCGTAGTCAAGCCGTTCAAAACCTTCCCCAAGCAGCTACTAAAAACAAATGCGAGCCTTCTCAGGAGCTGTAGCATTCTGCCGCTGCTGCAGAGCTGCTTCTGGGGAAATGGCAAATCCACTGATACAGACTGCTGCTCATGGTGCTGGAGAACCCATCCACTGAACAACAGACAAGGTAAAGGCATCTGAGCTTTTGAGGCACGCATTAGTGACTGCACCTGCTCTGGGATTGCCAGACTACAGGAAGCCATTTACCTTGTTTGTACATGAAGAAAGGTAACTATCCCAGCCAACACCATACAGTCTGGCAGCTCAAGGACCCTTTGCTTGTGTCCCCAGGACAGCTGCCGCAGCACTCCTAGTTGAACAGAGTGAAAACGTGCTGCTTGGATCTCCTCTAGTGCTACAAGTACCACATGGACTTGAAATGCTGCTGTCACACAGCACTGTCACCACAGCGAATACATCGCTATGAGCTGATTCTCTTAATGGCGGAACACAGAAGAATGAAGTGATGTCATACACTGAACCCTCTTACTCTACTCCCTCCACCTGGGGAAGAAACTCCACATCACGATTGTGTGGTAACAACCTGTGAAGCCCAAAAGACTCAAAAATATTTACAGAAGTGCCCTTTCCAGATCTGGATCTTGACCTCTGTGTAGACGGGTCCCCATATTATCTAAGCAGTGACCAGGTTACAGGTTATTCAGTAACTCCTGAAAATAAAGTCGTGGAGCCTTCGCCACTCAGTCCAAAGCTGAGTGAACAAGCAGCAGAATGGATTGCATTAACAAAGACTTGCCAGCTGTCCAAAGACAAGACTGTAAATACACTGATTCTCGATATGCCTTTGGAGTGTGCCACGCCACTGGGCAGTTCTGGAAGGGGCGCGGGTTTATAACTTCTCGTGAGAGTAAGTACTGAACTGTTAAAAACAGGACAGTTGCCACACAAACTAGCTGTCATTCATCAGCCAGCCAATACTGGTGAAAGAACAAAAGAAGAAATAGGAAAAGATCTAGCCGATGTTACAGCTAAAGCCACAGCACGACAGCCATACAAAACACCAGGCTTACAAGCAGTCCCGCGGTCTGACCTGGTGTTATCTGCTCCTGAAAAGATCTGTTTGACTGTTCCTGCTGAAGAAATTGACTCTTGGAGAAGGTATGAAGCAACCAAGGACTCCCAGGGAAGAGGACTCCAGAGAGAGGGATGGAAAACCTTCCTATTTTACCTGAGCAACACCGGATTCCCATAGCAAAAACGCATCACCATCCAGGGCATTTGGGGACAGTTGCACTAGCCCAGACAGCGCTGAAGAATTGGTTCATGCCAGGAATTTACACCGCAGCCAAATAGGTAACTGCCTCTTGCACGCACTACCTTTAGCCTTAATGCATATTTAGCAAGACCTCAACAAAAAACCAAAGCTGTCTCCCTGTGAAACACTATCACAATCAGGCCTGGGCACAGCTACTACAGCCAGTACCTCTAGAAGGAACTTTGCTTCAATCGAAGGAATTATGTTTGGGTAAAACACATGAAAAAAAGGAACACTTATCCCCTTGGTGGGAGGGACCATTGCTGGCATTGCTCACCTTTCTGAGCAGTAAAGGTGGAAGAAAAACTGACTTGGGTCCATCACTCCCTCCTGAAAGCTGTGACCGGTCTAGAATTGGAACCAGGATACCCTCCTGACACCAAAGGAACATCCATCCCTGGAAAGACAAAACTACCCATAGCCAGGAACCTACACAGAGCTGGTGGATTGGCTGTGACCTCGCTAACCTTGTCTAAAAAATTCGACAAGAGGAAAGTTGAAAGTACTGTGTTACTTATGAATTGCACAGGGACTGAACTATATCCTTACTGAAAACTACAGTGTAATCAAGAGAGAATTCTCTTTGTTGCAATATGCTGGTGGTTTTTTTTCATACTAAGAATAATACTTTCAAAACCCTTACACGAAACCTATTATAATGATACAGCACATCATAGATTTGTTCTGGGCTGGAGTTTATCGAGCTCTGCAAACTCCCAAACAATGTGGATGTTTGCAGAGAAATTAACACGGTATTCTGTAGGAAGCCATAATCAAAGGAAAGATAACTGTAAAATGTTGGTTTCCTATGCGAGCCTGATTGGTTTGGGTCATCTAATCTGGGTCCAAGCCTTACTGGTTTACCTAAACAACCAGAGCCAGTACCCACCAACCCTTTTGCAGGACATAGTTACCATGATTATGATTTCTTTGAGGATTCTACTCCTCTATTTACACAGCTACCTGAGCGATATTGGATACGTGGAGAAAGGGCATTCAAGTATTGACCCCCGACCTGGGCTGGGTAGTGTACTCTCAGTGCATTAATACCCTCCGCACAGGTTAGAACCAGTATCTCTTCTGCCTCTGGAGCTCATAACTACTGGTATATGGGAGAAAAAGCATCACAGCCCTCTGACAGAATGTGGCACTGAGCTCCACCTGTGTGTAAGAGCTTTTATCCCATGGTTAGGGGTTGCTGAATGAGAAAGCATGGTTGGAAATGTGTCAACAGAATTAGAAAAAGGCATTAAAGAAACGGCAGATAGTATGACAGCCCTACAGGAAGAAATCACATGGCGATCAGAAAAGGTAAGAGGGACTCGATTAGCCTTAGGCTACCTATTAGCAGCAGAGGATGGAGTATGTGCAATGAATGACAGCTGCTGGGTTTATGTAAATCCAGACCAGAAAAATGAAACTGATATAAACAAGGTAAAGACACATTTCAAAGTAATACATGAATTAGGAAAGGCATCTCCCCTCTATCTATTTGGGTGGTTAACCTCTTGGCTCCCACACTTGGGTATAAGATTGTGAACTAAAAGGACTTTGGATGTTGTATTCGCTCTCTTATTTTGCTTTGTGATTATATATGTGTCTTTGCAGTGTTGTATCAACTTATGCACTCAACTTAGTACTAAAATAATGGATAATATAATGTGACAGGTCCCTACATATTATAACAATCAGTCTTTATAGTATAAAGGATATTCACTTTGTTAATGTATATTAGTTCGCATTATACACTGTAATGTAATGAGGTAGTGGAATTTTACTAGAGACTTTGGTATTGTCCATGATTAAGTAAAAGAAACTAAAGGCCAGCCCAGCCCTGGAAAGAAGGACTTTGCTTTGTGGAAGCTTAGAGCTGTCCCTGAAGGATAAAGGATACCCTGGGACAACCAAGGTAACGCCAGCATCCCAGCCCCTCTACACCTCTTTGAGAACCCTCCCAGTGTTGTCTGGCATCACAGATCAGTCACTCGAGCAAGACTGACTCCAGGGACAGCTGGATCAATAGACAAGCAGCAAGAATGCTGCAGAAATATTGTTCTTTTGCAAAGTTTTACTATGATTAGTGATCAGTAGTGTGGGTGTTAGTGATTAGTCAAATCGTGTTGTACCTGAATGTTTGAAGGGTATAAGAACCCTGTGTAAACCACATTCTGGGTGCTCCAACTTTGCTGGGACACCGCATGTGCATGAATAAATATTTGCCCCTGTAATTCTTTACTTTGCCTCTTAGCCTCTCTCCTCGGTCGCCATGGGCCAGTTGCGAATGTTTGTGACAGTCAGCACTGTTCAGCAGTAACTAAAACATAGGTGTGTTATCAATGCTGTTGTCATGACAAATCCAAAACATAGCACTATACAAACGCAATTGAAGATACACATCCAGATACCAGTACAGATGCAGATACAGGTACAATTAGACATGCAGGTGCCCATCGGGATCCCATTACAGACACCAATACCAATATAGGCAGAGACACCAACGCTGATACCATGAGAGATACCACTGCAGAGTCCATTGCAGATGAAGATGCCATTGTAGATGCCATGGCAGTCGCAGACATTACACACATACAAGTTCAGATGCAATTACGGGTGGAGATGCCACTCCAGATACCCTGCATATGTCGTTGTGGATGTAGAAAAATTGGAGGTGCAGATAGCATTGCAGATACCCTGGCAGGCAGAGATAGCGTTGCTGATACAGACGCCATTTCAGAGGAAGGTGTCTTTGCAGATGCCAGTGCAGATGCAGATGTAATTTAAGATGTAATTCATAGAATCATAGAATATCTCAAGTTGGAAGGGACTCATAAGGTCATTGAGTCCAATTCCCTGCCCCTTGCAGGACTACCTAAAACTAAACCATATGACTAAGAGCATCATCCAGATGCTCCTTGAACTCTGACAGGCTTGGTGCTGTGACCACTTCCCCGGGGAGCCTGTTCCAGTGACTGACCACCCTCTCAGTGAAGAACCTTTTTCTAATGTCCACTCTGAACTTCCTCTGATGCAGCTTCATTCCATTCCCTTGTGTTCTATTGCTGGTCAGCAGACAGAGGAGACCAGCACCTCCCCTCCGCTGCCCCCCTTGAGAAAGGTGGAGACTGTGATGAGGTCACCCTCAGCCTTCTCTTCTCCAAGCTGAACAAACCAAGTGACCTCAGCCGCTCCTCAGAAGTCTTGCCCTCGATGCCTTTCCCTGTCTTGGTCACCCTTCTCTGGCACACTCTAAGAGTTTGATGTCCTCCTTATATTGAGGCGCCCAAAACTGCACACATTACTCGAGGTGGGGCCACACCAGTCCAAAGCAGAGTGGGACAATCACCTCCCTCGACCAGCTCGCTATGCTGTGCTTGGTGCACCCAGGATACAGCTGGCCCTTTTGGCTGCCAGGGCACACTGCGGACTCCTGTTCCACTTGCCATCAGCCCAAACCCCAAATCCTTTCCACGGGGCTGCTCTCCAGCCTCTCGTCCCCCACTTTGTATGTATAACCAGGACTACCCCATCCTAGGTGGAGAATCCAACATTTGCTCTTGTTCAATTTCATACGGTTGGTGATTGCCCAGCTCTCCAGTCTATGATATCTCTCTGCAAGGCCTCTCTACCCTCAAGGGACTCCACAGCTCCTCCTGCTTTAGTATCATCAGCAAACTGACTTAATGTACATTTGATTCCTGTGTCCAGATCATTTCTAAAAACATTAAAGAGCACTGGCCCTAAAATGGAGCCCTGGGGAACTCCGCTGGTGACTGGCTGCCAGCCCGATGTAACCCCATTTACTATAACCCTTTGAGCCTGACCTCTCAGCCAATTGCTCACCCAACGTATGATGGACTTGTCTAGCTGTGTGCTGGACAGTTTCTCCAGAAGGATAGTGGGAGAGACAGGATCAAAAGCTTTGCTAAAATCCAAACCCACCACAACACTGGTTCCCTTGGTCAACTAGATGGGTGACCTTGTCATGAAAGGAAATTCAGTTGGTTAAGCAAGACTTTCCCCTCGTGAACCCATGCTGGCTATGACGAATGCCTGTGTCCCATCTGGGCTCCCAGTGACAAGAGAGACATGGAGCAACTGGAGAGAGTCCAGCAAAGGGCCACAAAGGGCATCTCTCATATGAGGATAGCTTGAGAGAACTGGGACTGTTCCGCCTGGGCAAGAGAAGGAACTTTGTGGCTGTTCCTACTCCAGTGTGGGTCTGTCCAGAGGCCACAGTCCTTCAGAGGTGTACCTGCTCTGGTGGGGGTGACTCGTCCCAGTCCCTACAGGGGTGTACATGTTCTGGCGTGGGCTTACCAAAAGGCAACCGTCCCTGAGGTACAGCTGATGTACCTCCAGTGTGAACTCATCCATAGGTCACCGTCCTTTTGACTCCAGTTCACACTGGAGTTTTAGCAAGTTCCCTCGCTGCCCCCAAGACCACTCCCTCACGGGAGCAGAGTGGCAACAAGAAGAGCCAGTGAGGTGAGCTGCCCTGCGGGACTTCCTACTTACAAACAAGGAAGAACTGCTCAGAGATGTAACAGCCAGGGATGAGAAAGCAGAGTGTAGGATCCTGAGAAGAGGGAACAAGGCCAAGAGCAGGACTTGAGGAGAGCAGGCTTTGGCCTGCTGGGCGACCTGCTTGGCAGAATCCCATGGGAGACGGCCCTGCAGACAGAGGGGTGCAGAGTGCTCTTTGATGGTCAAGGATCTCCTCTTCAAGCTCCAGAATGCTCCACCCCCACATGCAGAAGTCAAGCAAAGGTGGCAGGAGGCTGGCATGGATGAGAAAGGAGCTCCTGACAAAAAACAAGCAGGAAGAGGAAGCCCAGAGAAAGTGGAAGCTGGCTGCCTTCCAGCCTCAAGGCTTCTGTGCTGCTGTGCTGGAGAGAGCCATTTGCATGTGTGTGTTTGTCTGTGCATGGGGGAACTGGGGGGTGAGGGGATCGTGGGGCCAGCTCCCACATAGACAGAGGGTCTCAGACCAGCTCCTGGAGGGATCTAATTGTCTGTGTGTCTCTATAGGTATGCATTTTCCACTAACACAGCCTTGCATACAAACAGCCCAACCCTCATTTACCCTTTCTCCGCTGACCCTGCTTTTGCTTGCTTTGTCCCTCCTTTGGTGTTTTGGAGATTGTGTTCATGGCAATTCCTACCTGGCTCTGGAGAGACCTGCAGCTCCTCAGGCTGTTATCTGTGAGCCTGCACCAGCAGCATGGGGAGCCACCTGCACACAGACATGAACAGCTGGCCAAATGGAGCTTCAGTCCAGGGGGACCTTGAGAACTCAGCGGTGTGGCCCACAGAAACCTCTGCAGTGACTCTGAGGAGAAGGACCTGGGAACTACGAGGACGCCATACGAGCCAGTGGTTTATGCTCAGCAGGAACAAGGGCAGTTGCATACGGGGCTGCATAAGGATGAGCATGTTCACCCAGACCAGGGGAGTCATTCTGCCCCTTGACGCAGCACTGGTAGGGACCCACACACACGGGTTTGCCCCAGTTATCGGCTGCCTATTCTGATGGAGTTGGGAGGAGCTGGAGAGTGTCCAGAGGAGATGTGGCAAGGCGGGGTTTGGGGCCTTAAGCAGATACCCATGTGTGGAGGGGCTCGAGAAGACCTGGGCTTCTTTGGCCCTTTTGCTCAGCAGCAGAGAGAGGCTCAGGGCAGTATAGGAGTAGCCTGAGACTGCTTGCAGGGTGGCTTCAGAGATGGTGGAGCTTTTCTCCAAACTGGGAAACATCATGGGAAAGAAAAAATGCCACCAAAGGAGCTTGGGAGGTTGAGATTGGAGACGAGGAGAAAGAAATGTCACTGCCAAGTGCAGTTCTCTGTTACAATAGACGACCCAGAGAGAGTCTGGATTAGCCAAAGCTTTGTATCTCAACGAGCACTCTGTGAGGATGGAGAGATCTCAGTAAGGGTAGGAAGACGCTCAGGTGAGACCAGGGTTGGTGAGCAGGGTGGATGTCACCAGCCTGCAGGGAAAGAGGTGCAGGTGTGGGACACCTGTGGTTGAGAGAGCTGAAGGCTCTGGCAAGGCTGGAAGCCTGTTGCTCTGCTGGGCTATGGCTCTTCCCTGTGCAGTTGATGCCTGGGAGGAGACACCTTATCATTATAGCACCAGGACTTCATTGCCTCCTCATGGCAACCCATGAGCCTGGAAGAGATCGTACTGCAGTCCTGCTCTAGGCATTGCACATCCCCACATGACACTGCCCCAGGAAGAGCCTGAGCAATGTGTGAGGGACAGGATCTCCTCTCCCAAGGGTTGCGGGTCAGGGCTTGGCCCTTTGACTTAATAGAACACATCCAGGTTCAGTCAACATGAGAGCCATCTTTTCCTTTCCTTTGCCTCCCTGTCATCACTGCCTCCAGTTTTGTGCTCTAACCACACCCCAGGGAGGCTTTGTCAGTAATGTCCCTCAGTGGGACCCATTAACGCTCCTTGAAACTTTGGAGTTTGCATCTGACTTTGACTTCTGGAGAGGTTTCTTCAACTTCCTCTCACTGTCTGAGGTTCATGGAGTCGCACCAAACCCACCAGAGGGGTCATTAAAATGCCTTGAGCTGGTCCTGTGCTGCTGAGCTGGGCGGGCTCCTGGATGGAGGAGCTCATGGCAAGCGGGCAGCGCTGCCAGAGAGACAGCTCTGCCCAGGAGCAGCTCCTCTGCAAAGCACAGCAGGGCTGAGGGCACTGCCTGCAGGCACGAGGGGAGACGTGCAAGAAAGAGAGAGTTTAAAGGCAGTGTGGGATGGGAGGATGCTGAGAGCTCAAAAGAGGAGAAACCTTCACAGCCCTTGACACGGTAAGTCTCTGTGTGCAGGGCAATGCAGCTGCAGTTCGTGGAGGGATCTCCTAAAGCTGGCAGAACCACAGCCTGTGGGATGTCTCTCTGGTGTAGAGGAGGAGGATGTGCTCCAGAGCAGGGCTTCCCTGCTGCACTGTCAGAAGGACAGGGCATGACGGCTGCCTTCTTTCCAGAACGGCTGCAGGGTGTGAAGGTGGCTGTGCAGCCAGGGGTGCGCAGGGCTGTCCTTTCGAGCAGGGTCCCTGCACCCCAGGCTATGCCAGGGCAGGGAGCGCCCCAGAGCACTGTGGGGAGAAGCTATGGGTAGAAGGAACAACCCTGACAGGGCACGATCCTTCTGCTTTCACGAGAGTGCTGCACGGGTCAAGGCTGCTGACAGCCCCACATCACCCTCAGGACATTTCCAAGGGGACTTTTCAAGAAGCACATCAAGGCAATGCCTACTTGAAAGCTCAGGATCCGTTCTTTCTGTCTTCTACTCTTGGTTATCTGGGTGGGCAATGGGACATAGAAAGTCACCTCTCTGGGAGCAGGCACGTAAACTCCAAATCTGTTCCTCTTAGAGATGAATCAACCTGGGAGTATCAGAAATCAACACCCTGCAGCTTACGGACAGCACCAGTAGCACCTTTGCAGCCTCCTCAGGGTTGGTCTGATGTTCCCATCAGAGCCTGCAACCACTGAGCTGCCCCTGGGCAGTGCCCTGCTGCCAGGAGGGGTCTGCAGGGCAGAGCTGAGCACACAGCGGCTGGGATGGGGTCTGTGAGCACTGAAGGGAGGAGGCGTGGGGACAGGGAAATGGTTCCTGGCAGGGACAGCTGCAGGCAGCAGAGACATGGGCAGGGGGTGAGAGAGAGCTGCTACCATCAAGGTCTTGGGAGGGGGATTCTGGCACCTCCCTGCTATCCCTTGCAGTGCAGATGCCTTCCGCTGAGCAACCCCCTGGTCTCCTCTCCCACCCAGCGGAGTTTCTGCCATCAAGGCCATGGGTTCTCAAGCTGAGTCGAATTCTCTGCAGGTTCAGCCTAAGGAGGAGAAACTCCCGAGTGCTCCCTTGGCAAGAGTGTTGAGGCATTTCTCCATCTTGCCCTCCTGTCCATGCTTCCCTTGGTCTTACCCTCGGACTCTCTGGCAACAAGGAGGCTTCAGGTGCAGCGCACACACCGACGCTGCAGGTCCTGCGATGCAGCTGTGTCCATGGGAGCAAAGTGCCTCAGTTCCTTCCAAGCTGTGGGGCTCTGGACAGTGCAGTGTGTGGGGCTGGGGACTGAGCTGGCTCTGCTGAGGTCCCTACACTTTTAGCACATCCAGGAGTTTCCCTGGGCTTGTGCTGCCGGAAGATGCTGAGCAGCTCCTCTATATTACAAGGGGGTTACCGATATAATCTGCATGTCAGGGCTGCTGCTTCCTTGAGCTACTGGCCATGGACAGCAGCTGGACGTGGTCTTCTCAGTGCTGGTCTCTCCGCACTTCCAAACTGTCCTGCCGTGTCCTTAGGTTGGTGTAAGCCCTAAGGGAAATGGTGAATTTCAGCAGCTGTCACCCACTTTCCCCCATTCCCAGTGCTGTAGAGCAGGGACAAGTCCTCGGGAGACTATGGGCAGAGCCCTACTCCTTACATCAGACTCAGCCAGCACAAACCTGAGCTCCAGCCTGGGGATGCATGAAGGTCCTGAAAGAAGGGATATAGGCAATGGGTGTTGGGGAGGTGGGGTGGGGTGCTGGAGGGGGCAGGGAAAGGGAAGAGTTTTGCTCAGAGCAGTTCCTAACTTGTGAGTGTGCTTTCTTCCTTTGGCAGTACCTCAGGAACAAAGGGATCAGATGTCCAACGGCAGCTCCATCACTGAGTTCCTCCTCCTGGCATTCGCAGACACATGGGAGCTGCAGCTCTTGCACTTCTGGCTCTTGCTGGGCATCTACCTGGCTGCCCTCCTGGGCAACAGCCTCATCATCACCGCTGTAGCCTGCGACCACCGCCTCCACACTCCCATGTACTTCTTCCTCCTCAACCTCTCCCTCCTCGACCTGGGCTCCATCTCCACCACTCTCCCCAAAACCATGGCCAATTCCCTGCGGGACACCAGGTCTGTTTCCTATGTAGGATGTGCTGCCCAAGTCTTTCTGTTTGTCTTTTTCATTTCAGCAGAGTATTGTCTTCTCACCATCATGGCCTATGACCGCTACGTTGCCATCTGCAAACCCCTGCACTACGGGACCCTCCTGGGCAGCAGAGCTTGTGTCCACATGGCAGCAGCTGCCTGGGGCAGTGGGTTTCTCAATGCTGTGCTGCACACGGCCAATACATTTTCCCTACCTCTCTGCCAAGGCAATGTCCTGCACCAGTTCTTCTGTGAAATCCCCCACATCCTCAAGCTCGCCTGCTCAAACGCCTACCTCAAGGAAATTTGCCTTCTTGTGGTTAGTGCCTGTTTTTTCTTTGGATGTTTTGTTTTCATTGTGCTGTCCTATGTGCAGATCTTCAGGGCCGTGCTGAGGATCCCCTCTGAGCAGGGACGGCACAAAGCCTTTTCCACGTGCCTCCCTCACCTGGCCGTGTTCTCCCTCTTTGTCAGCACCTCTTTTTTTGCCTACCTGAAGCCCCCTTCCACATCCTCCCAATCCCTGGATCTGGTGGTGACTGTTCTGTACTCGGTGGTACCTTCCGATAGTGAATCCCTTCATCTACAGCATGAGGAACAAAGAGATCAAAGATTCCATGAGGAAAGTATTTCAACACATACTATTTCAGCATCATTAAGGTACCCCTACACCTTAAAATACTCCCAGGGTATCTCAGGAAAGGTCAGGACTTTTTTTTTGAGAGAGAATTGGGAGGGTAGGAGTGAGAAAACTCATGGGTTGAGATAAAGTCTGTTTTAATAGGTAAAGCAAAAGTTGCGCACTGAAGCAAAACAAATCAAGGAATTCATTTACTACTTCCCATCAGCAGGCAGGTGTTCAGCCATCTCCAGGAAAGCAGGGCTCCATCACACGTAACGGTGACTCAGGAAGACAAACGCCGTCACTCTGAACATCCCCCTCTTCCTTCTTCTTCCCCCACCTTTATATTGCTGAGCATGCTGTCATATAGTTTGGAATATCCCTTTGGTCTGTCGGGGTCAGCTGTGCCGACTGTGTCCTCTCCCAACTTCTTGTGCACCCTCAGACTACTCGCTGGCAGGGCAGTGTGAGAAGCAGAAAAAGCCTTGACTCTGTGTAAGCACTGCTCAGCAATAAAGCAAACATCCCTGTATTATCAACATTGTTCTCATCACAAGTCCAAAACATAGCCCCATACCAGCTACTAAGAAGAAATTTAACTCTACCCCAGCTAAAACCAGCACACGGACCTACGGTACCAGGCTGCTTGCATAAATAAAGAAGCCAGCAGAAAATCTTTGGTCTGAGCTCTCATCTCTCCAAATCTTCTCTGGTGGTGGGGGCACAGCCCAGCAGGAAGAAAGGGTTAAGGAGCCCAAATCCCAGCTGCCCCATGGAGGAGCAGCCCATGGGGCCCCCGAGGCTGCACCTTGCTGCCTCAGCGGGCACTCCCTCTCTTCTGCTGCGTATTATCAGGGCTGCTGCTTCCCTGGAGCCATGGCCATGGCCAGCAGTAGGACATGCTCTTTTCAGTGCTGGTCTCTCCTCCCTTCCACACTCTCTCTTGTGCCCTTGCATTTGTGTTAGCTCTAAGGCTCGTGGACCTGTTGTCTCTACGGTGCCATCCCTGTGGCTTTGGGCAGGAGCAGACCATGTGAACCACCGTGTCAGAGCTGGCCTCCCTGCTAGCACAGCCGTCACCAGAAAGGGCTCCTCAGGGCAGGGCCAGAAAGCCGGATGCCTCTTCCAAAGGTGGGTGTCAGGACTATACCCAAGGAGCTACTCCCTCAAAAGGACTTTTGCTCTTCTGAGGTTCTCGATAGGTTCAGGGAAACAATCTCAGAGTCCCAGGGGGATCTGTTAGGGACTGAGGGCTGGACCAAGAGTTCCCTTCTTGGTGGCACATGTCCAAGCAGACAGCAGTTGTTCTTTGATTTATCTCCCTGGTGCTGTCCCACCTGCAGTGGGGTTGATGGCAGATGCCATCCTGGAGAGGAATTGGGAGGTGCCAGGAGAAGTCAGGGGATCTCCAGGCACAGTGTGTGAGTCTGACTTGGCAGTGAGTTGCACTCCTAAAATTAAGTGACCATCTGAGGTGGAGTGTCCTGGAAGAAAAGGCAAACCTGAGGAGACCACGGGCTAACGAGGGCTCTGCAATGCCAGAAAAGGCTGTGAGGAGCCAGCAGGCAATAGGACCAAAGGCTGGAGAGTGGTTCTTGAAAGCCTCTTGGAAAGCCCACGGGCTGGATCTACTGCAGCCGTGCCCTGCCCTTTGTGCCATTGCAGACACGCCTTGCTCCTGCCCAGCCCTGTCCTTGGCTATTGAGCATCAAGGGAAGATGGAAAGGGGCTCAGCAGCAGTGATCCCTTTCTGGCTGGGTCTGCTCCACCCTGACCAGCATGGCCAGTGCAGGCTCACCCAGTGGCCAAAGGACACCACAGCCCCCTCGCTCTGCAGAGCAGCACTGCCAGCTTGGGGCCTTGCAGGGAGCATGGAGAGGGAACCAGGAGTGGCTGGCCAGGCCAGCACAGACACACTCACCTGGCTCTCTGGAGGGCAGGGCTGACTCTGGAGAAGAGCAAGGCAGCATTTGTGTGCCTGCAGGGAGGAATCCATGACAAAGAGAAACCTCTTTCTGCAGGCACCCACTTGGAGCAGGCCGCTCTGTTCTGGAGCAGGACTCTTGTGCTGGCCTAGGGAGAGGGATGTTGTGGTGAATGATTTAGATCACTCAAAGAATCACCACCAAAGGTATTAGCAAAAGTGATTTTAATGTGAATTTGTGTGGTGGGTTGACCCTGGCCGGATGCCAGGTGCCCACCAAAGCCGATCTATCACTCCCCCTCCTCAACTGGACAGGGAGAGAAAATAAAACAAAAGGCTCATGGGTTGAGATAAGGACAGGGAGATCACTTCACCAATTACTGTCACAGGCAAAACAGACTCGACTTGGGGAAAAATTAATTGAATTTATTACTAGTCAAATCAGAGCACGACAATGAGAAATAAAACAAATCTTAAAAACACCTTCCCCCCACCCCTCCCTTCTTCCCGGGCTTAACTTTACTCCCGATTTTCTCTACCTCTTCCCCCGTGAGCGGCACAGGAGGACGGGGAATGGGGGTTTGGGTCAGTTCATCACACGTTGTTTCTGCCACTTCTTCCTCCTCACACTCTTCCCCTGCTCCAGCATGGGGTCCCTCCCACGGGAGACAGTCCTCCATGGACTTCTCCAATGTGAGTCCTTCCCACAGGCTACAGTTCTTCACGAACTGCTCCAGCATGGGTCTCTTCCACAGGGTGCAGTCGTTCAGGAACAGACTGCTCCAGTGTGGGTCCCCCGCGGGGTCACAAGTCCTGCCAGCAAACCTGCTCCAGCCTGGGCTCCTCTCTCCACGGGTCCATGGGTCCATGGGTCCACAGGTCCTGCCAGGAACCTGCTCCAGTGCAGGCTTCCCACAGGGTCACAGCGTCCTTCGGGCATCCCCCTGCACCGGAGTGGGGTCCTCCACTGGCTGCAGGTGGATATCTGCTCCAGCATGGACCTCCATGGGCTGCAGGGGGACAGCCTGCCTCACCATGGTCTTCACCACGGGCTGCAGGGGAATCTCCACTCCGGCACCTGGAGCACCTCCTCCCTTCCTTCTTCACTGACCTTGGTGTCTGCGGAGTTTTTCTCTCACATATTCTCACTCCGCTCTCTCTGGCTGCAACTGCAACTCCTCTGTAACTTCTTTTCCCTTTCTTAAGTCTGTTATCCCAGAGCTCTACCACTGTTGCTGATTGGCTTGGCCTTGGCCAGCGGCAGGTCCGTCCTGGAACCCGCTGACATTAACTTTATCGGCCATAGGGGAAGCTTCTAGCAGCTTCTCACAGAAGCCACCCCTGTAGCCCCTCCACTACCAAAACCTTGCCACGCAAACCCAATACACTGCTGAAGAGTGCTGACTGTCACAAACATTCGCAACTGGCCCGTGCCGACCGAGGAGAGAGGCTAGGAGGCAAAGCAAAGAATTACAGAGGCAAATATTTATTCATGCACATGCGGTGTCCCAGCAAAATTGAGGCACCCAGAATGTGGCTTTACACAGGGTTCTTATACCCTTCAAACATTCAGATACAACATGATTTGACTGATCACTAACACCCACACTACTGATCACTAATCATAGTAAAACTTTGCAAAAGAACAATATTTCTGCAGCTTTCTTGCTGCTTGTCTATTGATCCAGCTGTCCCTGGAGTCAGCCTTGCTCGAGTGACTGATCTGTGATGCCAGACGATGCTGGGAGGGTTTCAAAGGGGTGGTAAGAGGGGCTGGGATGCTGGCGTTACCTTGGTTGTCCCAGTGGTATCCTTTACCCTTCAGGGGACAGCTCTAAGCTTCCACAAAGCAAAGTCCTTCTTTCCAGGGCTGGGCTGTCCTATCGTTTCTTTTACTTAATCATGGACAATACCAAAGTCTCTAGTAAAATTCCACTGCCTCATAACATTGCAGTGTATAATGTGAACTAATATACAGTAACAAAGTGAATATCCCTTTATACTATAAAGACTGATTGTTATAATATGTAGGGACTGGTCACATTATGTTATCCATTATTTTAGTACTAAGTTGAGTGCATAAGTTGATACAACACTACAAAGACACATATTATAATTACAAAGCAAAATAAGAGAGTGAATACAACATCCAAAATGCTTTTAGTTCACAATCTTATACCCAAGTGTGGGAGCCAAGAGGCTTAACCACCCAATAGATGGAGGGGAGATGCCTTCTTAATTCATGTATTACTTTGAAATGTGTCTTTACCTTATTTATATCAGTTTCATTTTTCTGGTCTGGATTTACATAAACCCAGCAGCTGTCATTCAATAACGCACATACTCCGTCCTCTGCTGCTAATAGGTAGGCCTAAGGCTAATCGAGTCCCTCTTACCTTTTCTGATCGCCATGTGATTTCTTCCTGTAGGGCTGTCATACTATCTGCCGTTTCTTTAATGGCTTTTTCTAATTCTGTTGACACATTTCCAACCATGCTTTCTCGTTCAGCAACCCCTAACCATGGGATAAAAGCTCTTACACACAGGTGGAGCTCAGTGCCACATTCTGTCAGAGGGCTGTGATGCTTTTTCTCCCATATACCAGTAGTTATGAGCTCCAGAGGCAGAAGAGATACTGGTTCTAACCTGTGCGCATGGTATTAATGCACCGAGAGTACACTACCCAGCCCAGGTCGGGGGTCAATACTTGCATGCCCTTTCTCCACATATCCAATATCGCTCAGGTAGCTGTGTAAATAGAGGAGTAGAATCCTCAAAGAAATCATAATCATGGTAACTATGTCCTGCAAAAGGGTTAGCGGGTACTGGCTCTGGTTGTTTAGGTAAACCAGTAAGGCTTGGACCCAGATTAGATGACTCAAACCAATCAGGATCCCATAGGAAACCAACATTTTACAGTTATCTTTCCTTTGATTATGGCTTCCTACAGAATACCGTGTTAATTTCTCTGCAAACATCCACATTGTTTGGGAGTTTGCAGAGCTCGATAAACTCCAGCCCAGAACAAATCTATGATGTGATGTACATTATAACAGGTTTGTGTAAGGGTTTTGAAAGTATTATTCTTAGTATGAAAAAAAACAGCATATTGCAACAAAGAGAATTCTCTCTTGATTACACTGTAGTTTTCAGTAAGGATATAGTTCAGTCCTGTGCAATTCATAAGTAACAATTACTTTCAACTTTCCTTGTTGTCGAATTTTTAGACAAGGTTAGCGAGGTCACAGCCAATCCACCAGCTCTGTGTAGGTTCCTGGCTATGGGTAGTTTTGTCTTTCCAGGGATGGATGTTCCTTTGGTGTCAGGAGGTTCCTGTTTCCAATTCTAGACCGGTCACAGCTTTCAGGAGGGAGTGATGGATCCAAGTCGGTTTTTCTTCCACCTTTACTGCTCAGAAAGGTGAGCAATGCCAGCAATGGTCCCTCCCACCAAGGGGATAAGTGTTCCTTTTTTTCATGTGTTTTACCCAAACATAATTCCTTCGACTGAAGCAAAGTTCCTTCTAGAGGTACTGGCTGTAGTAGCTGTGCCCAGGCCTGATTGTGATAGTGTTTCACAGGGAGACAGCTTTGGTTTTTGTTGAGGTCTTGCTAAATATGCATTAAGGCTAAAGGTAGTGCGTGCAAGAGGCAGTTAGCTATTTGGCTATGGCGTAAATTCCTGGCATGAACCAGTTCTTCAGCACTGTCTGGGCTAGTGCAGCTGTCCCCAAATGCCCTGGATGGTGATGCGTTTTTGCTATGGGAATCCGGTGTTGCTCAGGTAAAATAGGAAGGTTTTCCGTCCCTCTCTCTGGAGTCCTCTTCCCTGGGAGTCTTTGGTTGCTTCATACCTTCTCCAAGAGTCAATTTCTTCAGCAGGAACAGTCAAACAGATCTTTTCAGGAGCAGATAACACCAGGTCAGACGGGACTGCTTGTAAGCCTGGTGTTTTGTACGGCTGTCGTGCTGTGGCTTTAGCTGCAACATCTGCTAGATCTTTTCCTGTTTCTTCTTTTGTCCTTTCACCAGTATTGGCTGGCTGATGAATGACAGCTAGTTTTTGTGGCAACTGTCTAGTTTTTAACGGTTCAGTACTTACTCTCACGAGAAGTTATAAACCCGCGCCCCTTCCAGAACTGCCCAGTGGCGTGGCACACTCCAAAGGCATATCGAGAATCAGTGTATTTACAGTCTTGTCTTTGGACAGCTGGCAAGTCTTTGTTAATGCAATCCATTCTGCTGCTTGTTCACTCAGCTTTGGACTGAGTGGCGAAGGCTCCACGACTTTATTTTCAGGAGTTACTGAATAACCTGTAACCTGGTCACTGCTTAGATAATATGGGGACCCGTCTACACAGAGGTCAAGATCCAGATCTGGAAAGGGCACTTCTGTAAATATTTTTGAGTCTTTTGGGCTTCACAGGTTGTTACCACACAATCGTGATGTGGAGTTTCTTCCCCAGGTGGAGGGAGTAGAGTAAGAGGGTTCAGTGTATGACATCACTTCATTCTTATGTGTTCCGCCATTAAGAGAATCAGCTCATAGCGATGTATTCGCTGTGGTGACAGTGCTGTGTGACAGCAGCATTTCAAGTCCATGTGGTACTTGTAGCACTAGAGGGATCCAAGCAGCACGTTTTCACTCTGTTCAACTAGGAGTGCTGCGGCAGCTGTCCTAGGGACACAAGCAAAGGGTCCTTGAGCTGCCAGACTGTAGTGGTGTTGGCTGGGATAGTTACCTTTCTTCATGTACAAACAAGGTAAATGGCTTCCTGTAGTCTGGCAATCCCAGAGCAGGTGCAGTCACTAATGCGTGCCTCAAAAGCTCAGATGCCTTTACCTTGTCTGTTGTTCAGTGGATGGGTTCTCCAGCACCATGAGCAGCAGTCTGTATCAGTGGATTTGCCATTTCCCCAGAAGCAGCTCTGCAGCAGCGGCAGAATGCTACAGCTCCTGAAAGGCTCGCATTTGTTTTTAGTAACTGCTTGGGGAAGTTTTGAATGGCTTGACTACGTGCTCAGCTCAGGTAAACGACACTCCCCTTGTTGGAGAATGTATCCCAGGTGTTTTACACTTCTCTTACAAAAGTTGTATCTTATGTGGAGAAGCCCGATGGCCCTTCTCAGCAAAGGCCAACAGTAAGGTGCGGGTGTCAGCTCTATAAGATGCCTTGGCTACCAATAAATCATTAACAGATTGTATCAAAAAGGGATCCATTTCTTTAAAGACAGCATCCTGCAAATCTTCTAACAAAACTTTAGAAAACTAGTGGAGGATGCAGGAAAGCCCTGAAGGAGCCTTGTCCATGTTAGTTGGATCTTTCCCCAGGGAAATGCAAAAAGGTATTGAGACTCCGGATGAATAGGTATACTGATTTCAGGTCGAAACAGTTGCCCTGTACCTATTAGACAGGAGGAATTATGTTCATTGGTCAAAAGGTTTGAGACCAGATTCTCATGCGAAGAAGGGGAAAATATTTCCTATTCAGAGGCTCCTGTAGTGCTGCACCGTAGGTCCCTGGTAGCTGTCAGTCCTGGGTGAAATCGAGCTGCCCCTGGTGCAGAGAGCAGGGCAAGACTGCAGCA
>NW_026114191.1:0-43271 GCF_018139145.2 Gymnogyps californianus | reverse complement strand
TTCTGGCAGATGTGCTGATCCCTCCTCGTTCAGGAGTCTCAGTGACTTATCCAAACCTGACATCTCCTTTCCCCTTTCCCTTAGAAGAAGCTGAGATCACAGACCCTGGTTCATCTTCAAGGTAGCCCTGCCTTGACCTTCCTCTTAAAATGCTGCCTCTGCCAATGTTGTGGGTGATGTAGCGTGAGCAGCCCCGACCGCTCACCCTTCAACAGCAGAAGGACCCTGCCCTGACAGGGGTCGCTCCTTCCACCCACAGCTTCTCCCCACGCCCATGGGGAGCTCCCCGGGCAGGCTGAGTGCTGACCCTGCGGAAGGCGGCAGAGTGCCTGGCCCAGCACACAGCCCCTGAGGTGCAGGGACCCTGCTGTAAGGACAGCCCTGGTACCCCTGCCTGCACACCCAGCTGCAGCCATTCCGGAAAGATGCAGCCATCATGCCCTGTCCCTCTGATGGTGCAGCAGGGAAGCCCTGCTCTGGACACATCCTCCTCCTCTACACCAGAGGAGATCCCACAGGCTATGGGCTGTGCCAGCTTTAGGAGATCCCTCCACGAACCGCAGCTGCATTGCCCTGCACGCAGATCACTTACCGTGTCAAGGGCTGTGAAGATTTCTCCTCTGTTGAGCTCTCAGCATCCTCCCATTCCAGACTGCCTTTAACCTCTCTCTTTCTTGCACGTCTCCCCTCGGTGCCTGCAGGCAGTGCCCTCAGCCCTGCTGCGCTTTGCAGAGGAGCTGCTCCTGGGCAGAGCTGTCTCTCAGCAGCGCTGCCCACTTGCCATGAGCTCCCTCCATCCCAGGAGCCCAGCACAGCTCAGCAGCACAGGACCAGACCAAGGCATTTTAATGACCCCTTGGTGGGTTGGTGTCGACTCCATGAACTCAGACAGTGAGAGGAAGTTGAAGAAACCTCTCCAGAAGTCAAAGTCAGATGCAAACTCCAAAGTTTCAAGGAGCGTTAATGGGTCCCACTGGGGACCATTACTGACAAAGCTTCCCTGGGTGTGGTTAGAACACAGAACTGGAGGACAGCTGACAGGTAGACAAAGGCAACGTAAAGGTGGAAGAGATTCTGAGGAAACCTGGATGTGTTCCATTAAGCCAAAGGGCCAAGGCGTGAGCCCAAACCCTGGAAGGGAGATCCTGTCCCTCACACATTGCTCAGGTCTTCTGTCTGGGCAGTGATGGGGGTGCGCAATGTCAAGGGCAAGACTACGGTCCAACACCTCCCAGGCTCTCGGGTGGGGAAGGGAAGGGAAGGCAATGAGACCCTCGTGTTGTAAGGATAAGGTGCTTCCTTATAGGCATCAGTGGAGAGACAACAGCCATAACCAAGGGAGAAAAGCTCATCTCTTTGGGGCTTTTCCAGCTTTCTTATATGATCTCCACGATAGCCTGTCCTACAAGGTGTGGACCCCGAAGGGAATTTGCCTTTTATGGCAGAGAGCAGCAGGAACATGTGGAGCTCTGCCTGGGAGAGGACGACGAGTCAGCTGAGAGCTGAACGCTCATGGTCAACACTGTGGTGTGGATGTGGAAGCCCAGAGAAGGGGAAGCTGGCTGCCTTCCAGCCTCAAGGCGTGATTCTGTGCTGCAGAGAGCCATCTCAGATGTGTGTGTGTGTTGCTTGTCTGTGCAGGGATGAACTGGCGGATGAGGGGATCCCAGAGCCAGCTCCTGCATAGACAGAGGTTCTAAGAGCAGTTCCTGGGAGGAACCATACTGTATCTGTGTCTATATAGTGTTATGAACATTTCCCTCCCTAACTAGTATGCAAACCACTCTTTCTATTATGAAAGTGTATAACTTTCTTCATATATATGTTGTTCACATTCTACACTGGTTAGTCATGCTTGAGGAAGCAAACTAAAGGACACCAGATCATCACAAGGACCAGAAGACAGCCCAGCCCTTCAAACAAAGCCTTGGCTTCTCAGTATCTTTGAGCTTTCCATGAAGATAAAAAGATACCCCTGGAAAACCAAGATAATGCCAGCAGCCCAGCCCTCGAACACATCTTTCAAACCCTCCCAATGTTGGCTGAGACATGTATAGCAAGACCGACTCCAGGGATGTTCTGGATCAATAGACAAGCAACAAGACTGCTGATGATGATGGTGCTGCAGAAGTAGTCGCTTTGTGAAGTTTTACTATGATTAGCAATGGGTAGTGTGAGTGTTAATTAGTGATAGTCAAATTCTGTTGTACCTGAAGCCTTGAAGAGTGTACGAACCCTCTGTATTAACCACATTCAGGGTGCCCCAATTGGTCTGGAACACAGGCCAATTGACTAAATATTTACGCTTGTAATTCTGCACTTTGTGTCGAGCCTCAGTCCTCGTCGGCACGGGCCAGTTGTGAATTTCCCTAACAGTTTGGTGACCCAGGTGGGACACCCGACTCACCTGATCCAACCTCTCACTACCACCAGACCCTGATGGTCTCCACTGTGGGCTTGTGATGAGTTCCCTCAAGACACTTGGCACAGGACAGTGAAGCATGGATCTTGCTTGGCAGTAAGGAGGTATGTTTTTGTATAATGGAGGCAGACAAATATGGTGACGAGGTCACCGGTAGGTGAATTGCTGCAGCCTGGAAATCCATTGATGATGGCGGGTCATCAAAAAGCCCGAGCCCTGTGTCAGGAAATTTGGCCAGAAGTGACTGCCTTTGATGATGCGTCCCAAATGTGGCCACGGCTGGTTCTGTTGATGACATTAGGCTGAGCTATTTATCCCAGCAAGGAATTGGATTGGTTCCCATCACAGATGGACTCTTGGGGTATCTGGGATAATTTACTGGATATCAGATATTAAAAAAACCCAAACAACCAAAACATTCCCTCCAGAGCAGAGAAAAAGTAAAGATCTCTGAATGAATGGGAAAAAGAAGAGCTCTTTCCATTCTGGAATTTACAAATATCAGAGAGAAGTTTCCCCTCTGGGTCGGAAATTGAATAAAACCTTCAGCCGAATGGGAAAACCAGGGATGTTCCCCATTCAGCTCCACCTGCCCATCCTACTTTTTTCTGCTTTTCCTCTGGTTTCTGCTCCAGCTAGTGCTACTGCTTCTGCTTTGCTAGCACCTCTCTGAGAAGAAATTCTAGGGCCAGGACGGGAACCTGGCCAGCTTTCTGTGGGAACAGGCCGCCTGCCATTTGCACTGATTTGGTTTTGGGGAAACAACAAATGCCCAGACTGCGGATGATCCAGAGAAGCTGCTACAAACCACGCACAGCATCTTCTGTGTTGTATGACTCTGTGGGCCGATGTGCAGCAACTGTTTGAGACTGTTTTCTGCAGATGAAAAACTGAAAATCTGGGAAACACCTGCAGATGGGCCAGGGAAGCACAGGGCAGAAGCCCATGGGGCAATGACCCAGGACGGGACCCCAACTTACCAGCAAACACAGGTATGCTGCAAAGAGAGAGAAGGGGATTGTTAGAGTCATTAGAAAGAGTGTAGATTGGGTTAAGGTCCAAGAATGTCAGCAAGGAAACACCAAACACCTCTCTGAATGTTACGCCCAATTGGTTAAGCAAACAGACTGTTTGGAGGGGTCAACATTGAGAAGGTGGAAAATCGATCTTTTATGGTATCTTTCTTTGTAGATCAGTCAGCCCCAGAGATGAAATATTTTTCTAAACATGTGCAGGATGGCAGGGCAAAGGATTGGATGAAATAGTCAGCGTTGCTACGTTTGTGTGAATGGAAGAGATGAAAGACAGCTGAAGCAAAAAAAAAAAAAGAAAGAACAGGACAGAAAGCTAGTTGGCAGCGGCATTAAACAGCAATCCTGGACTAAGGGGATGACACGGAGGTTTTCTGAGGTAAGGTCAGAGGAGGAAATTGGAGGAGCAATGGACCTCGAGGTAGACACTGTTGTAATTACTGTGGACAGTAAGGCCATGGGAAACAGGAGTGCCCAGTGTGACCAAAGGGCCTCCCAACAGCACCTCTCAATCCTCTGCTGCAGTCTTGCCCTGCTCTCTGCACCAGGGGCAGCTCGATTTCACCCAGGACTGACAGCTACCAGGGACCTACGGTGCAGCACTACAGGAGCCTCTGAATAGGAAATATTTTCCCCTTCTTCGCATGAGAATCTGGTCTCAAACCTTTTGACCAATGAACATAATTCCTCCTGTCTAATAGGTACACGGGCAACTGTTTCAACCTGAAATCAGTATACCTATTCATCCGGAGTCTCAATACCTTTTTGCATTTCCCTGGGGAAAGATCCAACTAACATGGACAAGGCTCCTTCAGGGCTTTCCTGCATCCTCCACTAGTTTTCTAAAGTTTTGTTAGAAGATTTGCAGGATGCTGTCTTTAAAGAAATGGATCCCTTTTTGATGCAATCTGTTAATGATTTATTGGTAGCCAAGGCATCTTATAGAGCTGACACCCACACCTTACTGTTGGCCTTTGCTGAGAAGGGCCATCGGGCTTCTCCACATAAGATACAACTTTTGTAAGAGAAGTGTAAAACACCTGGGATACATTCTCCAACAAGGGGAGTGTTGTTTACTGAGCACCGTAGTCAAGCATTCAAAACCTTCCCCAAGCAGCTACTAAAAACAAATGCGAGCCTTCTCAGGAGCTGTAGCATTCTGCCGCTGCAGAGCTGCTTCTGGGGAAATGGCAAATCCACTGATACAGACTGCTGCTCATGGTGCTGGAGAACCCATCCACTGAACAACAGACAAGGTAAAGGCATCTGAGCTTTTGAGGCACGCATTAGTGACTGCAGCTGACTACAGGAAGCCATTTACCTTGTTTGTACATGAAGGTAACTATCCCAGCCAAACACTACAGTCTGGCAGCTCAAGGACCCTGCTTGTGCCCCAGGACAGCTGCAGCACTCCTAGTTGAACAGAGTGAAAACGTGCTGCTTGGATCCTCTAGTGCTACAAGTACCACATGGACTTGAAATGCTGCTGTCACACAGCACTGTCACCACAGCGAATACATCGTGAGCTGATTCTCTTAATGGCGGAACACAGAAGAATGAAGTGATGTCATACACTGAACCCTCTTACTCTACTCCCTCCACCTGGGGAAGAAACTCCACATCACGATTGTGTGGTAACAACCTGTGAAGCCCAAAAGACTCAAAAATATTTACAGAAGTGCCCTTTCCAGATGGATCTTGACCTCTGTGTAGACGGGTCCCCATATTATCTGAAGCAGTGACCAGGTTACAGGTTATTCAGTAACTCCTGAAAATAAAGTCGTGGAGCCTTCGCCACTCAGTCCAAAGCTGAGTGAACAAGCAGCATTGCATTAACAAAGACTTGCCAGCTGTCCAAAGACAAGACTGTAAATACACTGATTCTCGATATGCCTTTGGAGTGTGCCACGCCACTGGGCAGTTCTGGAAGGGGCGCGGGTTTATAACTTCTCGTGAGAGTAAGTACTGAACTTTAAAAACAGGACAGTTGCCACACAAACTAGCTGTCATTCATCAGCCAGCCAATACTGGTGAAAGACAAAAAGAAGAAATAGGAAAAGATCTAGCCGGATGTTGCAGCTAAAGCCACAGCACGACAGCCATACAAAACACCAGGCTTACAAGCAGTCCCGCGGTCTGACCTGGTGTTATCTGCTCCTGAAAAGATCTGTTTGACTGTTCCTGCTGAAGAAATTGACTCTTGGAGAAGGTATGAAGCAACCAAGGACTCCCAGGGAAGAGGACTCCAGAGAGAGGGATGGAAAACCTTCCTATTTTACCTGAGCAACACCGGATTCCATAGCAAAAATCACCATCCAGGGCATTTGGGGACAGTTGCACTAGCCCAGACAGCGCTGAAGAATTGGTTCATGCCAGGAATTTACACCGCAGCCAAATAGGTAACTGCCTCTTGCACGCACTACCTTTAGCCTTAATGCATATTTAGCAAGACCTCAACAAAAAACCAAAGCTGTCTCCCTGTGAAACACTATCACAATCAGGCCTGGGCACAGCTACTACAGCCAGTACTCTAGAAGGAACTTTGCTTCAATCGAAGGAATTATGTTTGGGTAAAACACATGAAAAAAAGGAACACTTTCCCCTTGGTGGGAGGGACATTGCTGGCATTGCTCACCTTTCTGAGCAGTAAAGGTGGAAGAAAAACTGACTTGGGTCCATCACTCCCTCCTGAAAGCTGTGACCGGTCTAGAATTGGAACCAGGATACTCCTGACCAAAGGAACATCCATCCCTGGAAAGACAAAACTACCCATAGCCAGGAACCTACACAGAGCTGGTGGATTGGCTGTGACCTCGCTAACCTTGTCTAAAAAATTCGACAAGAGGAAAGTTGAAAGTACTGTGTTACTTATGAATTGCACAGGGACTGAACTATATCCTTACTGAAAACTACAGTGTAATCAAGAGAGAATTCTCTTTGTTGCAATATGCTGGTGGTTTTTTTTCATACTAAGAATAAACTTTCAAAAACCCTTACACGAAACCTATTATAATGATATCATTTTGTTCTGGGCTGGAGTTTATCGAGCTCTGCAAACTCCCAAACAATGTGGATGTTTGCAGAGAAATTAACACGGTATTCTGTAGGAAGCCATAATCAAAGGAAAGATAACTGTAAAATGTTGGTTTCCTATGCGAGCCTGATTGTTTGGGTCATCTAATCTGGGTCCAAGCCCTTACTGGTTTACCTAAACAACCAGAGCCAGTACCACCAACCCTTTTGCAGGACATAGTTACCATGATTATGATTTCTTTGAGGATTCTCCTCTATTTACACTCTCTGATACGGAAAGGGCATTCAAGTATTGACCCCCGACCTGGGCTGGGTAGTGTACTCTCAGTGCATTAATACCTCCGCACGGTTAGAACCAGTATCTCTTCTGCCTCTGGAGCTCATAACTACTGGTATATGGGAGAAAAAGCATCACAGCCCTCTGACAGAATGTGGCACTGAGCTCCACCTGTGTGTAAGAGCTTTTATCCCATGGTTAGGGTTGCTGAATGAGAAAGCATGGTTGAAATGTGTCAACAGAATTAGAAAAAGGCATTAAAGAAACGGCAGATAGTATGACAGCCCTACAGGAAGAATTCACATGGCGATCAGAAAAGGTAAGAGGGACTCGATTAGCCTTAGGCTACCTATTAGCAGCAGAGGATGGAGTATGTGCAATGAATGACAGCTGCTGGGTTTATGTAAATCCAGACCAGAAAAATGAAACTGATATAAACAAGGTAAAGACACATTTCAAAGTAATACATGAATTAGGAAAGGCATCTCCCCTCTATCTATTTGGGTGGTTAACCTCTTGGCTCCCACACTTGGGTATAAGATTGTGAACTAAAAGGACTTTGGATGTTGTATTCGCTCTCTTATTTTTGCTTGTGATTATATATGTGTCTTTGCAGTGTTGTATCAACTTATGCACTCAACTTAGTACTAAAATAATGGATAATATAATGTGACAGGTCCCTACATATTATAACAATCAGTCTTTATAGTATAAAGGATATTCACTTTGTTAATGTATATTAGTTCGCATTATACACTGTAATGTAATGAGGTAGTGGAATTTTACTAGAGACTTTGGTATTGTCCATGATTAAGTAAAAGAAACTAAAGGCCAGCCCAGCCCTGGAAAGAAGGACTTTGCTTTGTGGAAGCTTAGAGCTGTCCCTGAAGGATAAAGGATACCCTGGGACAACCAAGGTAACGCCAGCATCCCAGCCCCTCTTACACCCCTTTGAGAAACCCTCCCAGTGTTGTCTGGCATCACAGATCAGTCACTCGAGCAAGACTGACTCCAGGGACAGCTGGATCAATAGACAAGCAGCAAGAATGCTGCAGAAATATTGTTCTTTTGCAAAGTTTTACTATGATTAGTGATCAGTAGTGTGGTGTTAGTGATTAGTCAAATCGTGTTGTACCTGAATGTTTGAAGGGTATAAGAACCCTGTGTAAAACCACATTCCGGGTGCTCCAACTTTGCTGGGACACCGCATGTGCATGAATAAATATTTGCCCTGTAATTCTTTACTTTGCCTCTTAGCCTCTCTCCTCGGTCGCCATGGGCCAGTTGCGAATGTTGTGACAGTCAGCACTGTTCAGCAGTAACTAAAACATAGGTGTGTTATCAATGCTGTTGTCATGACAAATCCAAAACATAGCACTATACAAATGCAATTGAAGATACACATCCAGATACCAGTACAGATGCAGATACAGGTACAATTAGACATGCAGGTGCCCATCGGGATCCCATTACAGACACCAATACCAATATAGGCAGAGACACCAACGCTGATACCATGAGAGATACCACTGCAGAGTCCATTGCAGATGAAGATGCCATTGTAGATGCCATGGCAGTCGCAGACATTACACACATACAAGTTCAGATGCAATTACGGGTGGAGATGCCACTCCAGATACCCTGCATATGTCGTTGTGGATGTAGAAAAATTGGAGGTGCAGATAGCATTGCAGATACCCTGGCAGGCAGAGATAGCGTTGCTGATACAGACGCCATTTCAGAGGAAGGTGTCTTTGCAGATGCCAGTGCAGATGCAGATGTAATTTAAGATGTAATTCATAGAATCATAGAATATCTCAAGTTGGAAGGGACTCATAAGGGTCATTGAGTCCAATTCCCTGCCCCTTGCAGGACTACCTAAAACTAAACCATATGACTAAGAGCATCATCCAGATGCTCCTTGAACTCTGACAGGCTTGGTGCTGTGACCACTTCCCCGGGAGCCTGTTCCAGTGCCTGACCACCCTCTCAGTGAAGAACCTTTTTCTAATGTCCACTCTGAACTTCCTCTGATGCAGCTTCATTCCATTCCCTTGTGTTCTATTGCTGGTCAGCAGACAGAGGAGACCAGCACCTCCCCCTCCGCTGCCCCCCTTGAGAAAGGTGGAGACTGTGATGAGGTCACCCCTCAGCCTTCTCTTCTCCAAGCTGAACAAACCAAGTGACCTCAGCCGCTCCTCAGAAGTCTTGCCCTCGATGCCTTTCCCTGTCTTGGTCACCCTTCTCTGGGCACACTCTAAGAGTTTGATGTCCTCCTTATATTGAGGCGCCCCAAACTGCACACATTACTCGAGGTGGGGCCACACCAGTCCAAAGCAGAGTGGGACAATCACCTCCCTCGACCAGCTCGCTATGCTGTGCTTGGTGCACCCAGGATACAGCTGGCCCTTTTGGCTGCCAGGGCACACTGCGGACTCCTGTTCCACTTGCCATCAGCCCAAAACCCCAAATCCCTTTCCACGGGGCTGCTCTCCAGCCTCTCGTCCCCCACTTGGTATGTATAACCAGGACTACCCCATCCTAGGTGGAGAATCCAACATTTGCTCTTGTTCAATTTCATACGGTTGGTGATTGCCCAGCTCTCCAGTCTATGATATCTCTCTGCAAGGCCTCTCTACCCTCAAGGGACTCCACAGCTCCTCCTGCTTTAGTATCATCAGCAAACTGACTTCATGTACATTTGATTCCTGTGTCCAGATCATTTCTAAAAACATTAAAGAGCACTGGCCCTAAAATGGAGCCCTGGGGAACTCCGCTGGTGACTGGCTGCCAGCCCGATGTAACCCCATTTACTATAACCCTTTGAGCCTGACCTCTCAGCCAATTGCTCACCCAACGTATGATGGACTTGTCTAGCTGTGTGCTGGACAGTTTCTCCAGAAGGATAGTGGGAGAGACAGGATCAAAAGCTTTGCTAAAATCCAAACCCACCATCAACACAAGTTGACCCTTGGTCAACTAGATGGGTGACCTTGTCATGAAAGGAAATTCAGTTGGTTAAGCAAGACTTTCCCCTCGTGAACCCGTGCTGGCTATGACGAATGCCTGTGTCCCCATCTGGGCTCCCCAGTGACAAGAGAGACATGGAGCAACTGGAGAGAGTCCAGCAAAGGGCCACAAAGGGCACCTCTCATATGAGGATAGCTTGAGAGAACTGGGACTGTTCCGCCTGGGCAAGAGAAGGAACTTTGTGGCTGTTCCTACTCCAGTGTGGGTCTGTCCAGAGGCCACAGTCCTTCAGAGGTGTACCTGCTCTGGTGGGGGTGACTCGTCCCAGTCCCTACAGGGGTGTACATGTTCTGGCGTGGGCTTACCAAAAGGCAACCGTCCCTGAGGTACAGCTGATGTATCTCCAGTGTGAACTCATCCATAGGTCACCGTCCTTTTGACTCCAGTTCACACTGGAGTTTTAGCAAGTTCTCTCGCTGCCCCCAAGACCACTCCCTCACGGCAGCAGAGTGGCAACAAGAAGAGCCAGTGAGGTGAGCTGCCCTGCGGGACTTCCTACTTACAAACAAGGAAGAACTGCTCAGAGATGGAACAGCCAGGGATGAGAAAGCAGAGTGTAGGATCCTGAGAAGAGGGAACAAGGCCAAGAGCAGGACTTGAGGAGAGCAGGCTTTGGCCTGCTGGGCGACCTGCTTGGCAGAATCCCATGGGAGACGGCCCTGCAGACCAGAGGGGTGCAGAGTGCTCTTTGATGGTCAAGGATCTCCTCTTCAAGCTCCAGAATGCTCCACCCCCACATGCAGGAAGTCAAGCAAAGGTGGCAGGAGGCTGGCATGGATGAGAAAGGAGCTCCTGACAAAAAACAAGCAGGAAGAGGAAGCCCAGAGAAAGTGGAAGCTGGCTGCCTTCCAGCCTCAAGGCTTCTGTGCTGCTGTGCTGGAGAGAGCCATTTGCATGTGTGTGTTTGTCTGTGCATGGGGGAACTGGGGGGTGAGGGATCATGGGGCCAGCTCCCACATAGACAGAGGGTCTCAGACCAGCTCCTGGAGGGATCTAATTTGTCTGTGTGTCTCTATAGGTATGCGTTTTCCACTAACACAGCCTTGCACACAAACAGCCCAACCCTCATTTACCCTTTCTCCGCTGACCCTGCTTTTGCTTGCTTTGTCCCCTCCTTTGGTGTTTTGGAGATTTTGTTCATGGCAATTCCTACCTGGCTCTGGAGAGACCTGCAGCTCCTCAGGCTGTTATCTGTGAGCCTGCACCAGCAGCATGGGGAGCCACCTGCACACAGACATGAACAGCTGGCCAAATGGAGCTTCAGTCCAGGGGGACCTTGAGGAACTCAGCGGTGTGGCCCACAGAAACCTCTGCAGTGACTCTGAGGAGAAGGACCTGGGAACTACGAGGGACGCCATACGAGCCAGTGGTTTATGCTCAGCAGGAACAAGGGCAGTTGCATACGGGGCTGCATAAGGATAAGCATGTTCACCCAGACCAGGGGAGTCATTCTGCCCCTTGACGCAGCACTGGTAGGGACCCACACACACGGGTTTGCCCCAGTTATCGGCTGCCTATTCTGATGGAGTTGGGAGGAGCTGGAGAGTGCCCAGAGGAGATGTGGCAAGGCGGGGTTTGGGGCCTTAAGCCGATACCCTGTGTGGAGGGGCCGAGAAACCTGGGCTTCTTTGGCCCTTTTGCTCAGCAGCAGAGAGGAGGCTCAGGGCAGTATAGGAGTAGCCTGAGACTGCTTGCAGGGTGGCTTCAGAGATGGTGGAGCTTTTCTCCAAACTGGGAAACATCATGGGAAAGAAAAAATGCCACCAAAGGAGCTTGGGAGGTTGAGATTGGAGACGAGGAGAAAGAAATGTCACTCCAAGTGCAGTTCTCTGTTACAATAGACGACCCAGAGAGAGTCTGGATTAGCCAATGCTTTGTATCTCAACGAGCACTCTGTGAGGATGGAGAGATCTCAGTAAGGGTAGGAAGACGCTCAGGTGAGACCAGGGTTGGTGAGCAGGGTGGATGTCACCAGCCTGCAGGGAAAGTGGTGCAGGTGTGGGACACCTGTGGTTGAGAAAGCTGAAGGCTCTGGCAAGGCTGGAAGCCTGTTGCTCTGCTGGGCTATGGCTCTTCCCTGTGCAGTTGATGCCTGGGAGGAGACACCTTATCATTATAGCACCAGGACTTCATTGCCTCCTCATGGCAACCCATGAGCCTGGAAGAGATCGTACTGCAGTCCTGCTCTAGGCATTGCACATCCCCACATCCCACTGCCCCAGGAAGAGACCTGAGCAATGTGTGAGGGACAGGATCTCCTCTCCCAAGGGCTGCGGGTCAGGGCTTGGCCCTTTGACCTTAATAGAACACACCCAGGTTCAGTCAACATGAGAGCCATCTTTTCCTTTCCTTTGCCTCCCTGTCATCACTGCCTCCAGTTTTCTGCCCTAACCACACCCCAGGGAGGCTTTGTCAGTAACAGTCCTCAGTGGGACCCATTAACACTCCTTGAAACTTTGGAGTTTGCATCTGACTTTGACTTCTGGAGAGGTTTCTTCAACTTCCTCTCACTGTCTGAGGTTCATGGAGTCGACACCAAACCCACCAGAGGGGTCATTAAAATGCCACCTTGAGCTGGTCCTGTGCTGCTGAGCTGGGCCGGGCTCCTGGAATGGAAGGAGCTCATGGCAAGTGGGCAGCGCTGCCGAGAGACAGCTCTGCCCAGGAGCAGCTCCTCTGCAAAGGGCAGCAGGGCTGAGGGCACTGCCTGCAGGCACCGAGGGGAGTCGTGCAAGAAAGAGAGATGTTTAAAGACAGTGAGGAATGGGAGGATGCTGAGAGCTCAACAGAGGAGAAATCTTCACAGCCCTTGACACGGTAAGTCTCTGCATGCAGGGCAATGCAGCTGCAGTTCGTGGAAGGATCTCCTAAAGCTGGCAGAACCAACAGCCTGTGGGATGTCTCTCTGGTGTAGAGGAGGAGGATGTGCTCCAGAGCAGGGCTTCCCTGCTACACCATCAGAGGGACAGGGCATGATGGCTGCCTTCTTTCCGGAACGGCTGCAGCAGTGTGAAGGTGGCTGTGCAGCCAGGGGTGCGCAGGGCTGTCCTTTCGAGCAGGGTCCCTGCACTCCAGGCTATGCCAGGGCAGGGAGCGCCCCAGAGCACTGTGGGGAGAAGCTATGGGTAGAAGGAACAGCCCCTGACAGGGCACGATCCTTCTGCTTTCATGAGAGTGCTGCATGGGTCAAGGCTGCTGACAGCCCCACATCACCCTCAGGACATTTCCAAGAGGACTTTTCAAGAAGCACATCAAGGCAATGCCTACTTGAAAGCTCAGGGTCCCGTTCTTTCTGTCTTCTACTCTTGGTTATCTGGGTGGGCAATGGGACACAGAAAGTCACCTCTCTGGGAGCAGGCACGTAAACTCCAAATCTGTTCCTCTTAGAGATGAATCAACCTGGGAGTATCAGAAATCAACACCCTGCGGCTTACGGACAGCACCAGTAGCACCTTGGCAGCCTCCTCAGGGTTGGTCTGATGTTCCCATCAGAGCCTGCAACCCCTGAGCTGCCCCTGGGCAGTGCCCTGCTGCCAGGAGGGGTCTGCAGGGCAGAGCTGAGCACACAGCGGCTGGGATGGGGTCTGTGAGCACTGAGAAGGAGGAGGCGTGGGGACAGGGAAATGGTTCCTGGCAGGGACAGCTGCAGGCAGCAGAGACATGGGCAGGGGGTGAGAGAGAGCTGCTACCATCAAGGTCTTGGGAGGGGGATTCTGGCACCTCCCTGCTGTCCCTTGCAGTGCAGATGCCTTCCGCTGAGCAACCCCCTGGTCTTCTCTCCCACCCAGCAGCTTTTCTGCCATCAAGGCCATGGGTTCTCAAGCTGAGTCGAATTCTCTGCAGGTTCAGCCCAAGGAGGAGAAACTCCCGAGTGCTCCCTTGGCAAGAGTGTTGAGGCATTTCTCCATCTCACCCTCCTGTCCATGCTTCCCTTGGTCTGACCCTCGGACTCTCTGGCAACAAGGAGGCTTCAGGTGCAGCGCACACACCGACACTGCAGGTCCTGCAACACAGCTGTGTCCATGGGAGCAAAGTGCCTCAGTTCCTTCCAAGCTGGACAGTGGAGAGTGGGCTCTGGACAGTGCAGTGTGTGGGGCTGGGGACTGAGCTGGCTCTGCTGAGGTCCCTACACTTTTAGCACATCCAGGAATTTCCCTGGGCTTGTGCTGCCGGAAGATGCTGAGCAGCTCCTCTATATTACAAGGGGGTTACCGATATAATCTGCATGTCAGGGCTGCTGCTTCCTTGGAGCTACTGGCCATGGACAGCAGCTGGACGTGGTCTTCTCAGTGCTGGTCTCTCCGCACTTCCAAACTGTCCTGCCGTGTCCTTAGGTTGGTGTAAGCCCTAAGGGAAATGGTGAATTTCAGCAGCTGTCACCCACTTTCCCCCATTCCCAGTGCTGTAGAGCAGGGACAAGTCCTCGGGAGACTATGGGCAGAGCCCTACTCCTTACATCAGACTCAGCCAGCACAAACCTGAGCTCCAGCCTGGGGGATGCATGAAGGTCCTGAAAGAAGGGATATAGGCAATGGGTGTTGGGGAGGTGGGGTGGGGTGCTGGAGGGGGCAGGGAAAGGGAAGAGTTTTGCTCAGAGCAGTCCTAACTTGTGAGTGTGCTTTCTTCCTTTGGCAGTACCTCAGGAACAAAGGGATCAGATGTCCAACGGCAGCTCCATCACTGAGTTCCTCCTCCTGGCATTCGCAGACACATGGGAGCTGCAGCTCTTGCACTTCTGGCTCTTGCTGGGCATCTACCTGGCTGCCCTCCTGGGCAACAGCCTCATCATCACCGCTGTAGCCTGCGACCACCGCCTCCACACTCCCATGTACTTCTTCCTCCTCAACCTCTCCCTCCTCGACCTGGGCTCCATCTCCACCACTCTCCCCAAAACCATGGCCAATTCCCTGCGGGACACCAGGTCTGTTTCCTATGTAGGATGTGCTGCCCAAGTCTTTCTGTTTGTCTTTTTCATTTCAGCAGAGTATTGTCTTCTCACCATCATGGCCTATGACCGCTACGTTGCCATCTGCAAACCCCTGCACTACGGGACCCTCCTGGGCAGCAGAGCTTGTGTCCACATGGCAGCAGCTGCTGGGGCAGTGGGTTTCTCAATGCTGTGCTGCACACGGCCAATACATTTTCCCTACCTCTCTGCCAAGGCAATGTCCTGCACCAGTTCTTCTGTGAAATCCCCCACATCCTCAAGCTCGCCTGCTCAAACGCCTACCTCAAGGAAATTTGCCTTCTTGTGGTTAGTGCCTGTTTTTTCTTTGGATGTTTTGTTTTCATTGTGCTGTCCTATGTGCAGATCTTCAGGGCCGTGCTGAGGATCCCCTCTGAGCAGGGACGGCACAAAGCCTTTTCCACGTGCCTCCCTCACCTGGCCGTGTTCTCCCTCTTTGTCAGCACCTCTTTTTTTGCCTACCTGAAGCCCCTTCCACATCCTCCCAATCCCTGGATCTGGTGGTGACTGTTCTGTACTCGGTGGTACCTCGATAGTGAATCCCTTCATCTACAGCATGAGGAACAAAGAGATCAAAGATTCCATGAGGAAAGTATTTCAACACATACTATTTCAGCATCATTAAGGTACCCCTACACCTTAAAATACTCCCAGGGTATCTCAGGAAAGGTCAGGACTTTTTTTTTGAGAGAGAATTGGGAGGGTAGGAGTGAGAAAACTCATGGGTTGAGATAAAGTCTGTTTTAATAGGTAAAGCAAAAGTTGCGCACTGAAGCAAAACAAATCAAGGAATTCATTTACTACTTCCATCAGCAGGCAGGTGTTCAGCCATCTCCAGGAAAGCAGGGCTCCATCACACGTAACGGTGACTCAGGAAGACAAACGCCGTCACTCTGAACATCCCCTCTTCCTTCTTCTTCCCCCACCTTTATATTGCTGAGCATGCTGTCATATAGTTTGGAATATCCCTTTGGTCTGTCGGGGTCAGCTGTGCCGACTGTGTCCTCTCCCAACTTCTTGTGCACCCTCAGACTACTCGCTGGCAGGGCAGTGTGAGAAGCAGAAAAAGCCTTGACTCTGTGTAAGCACTGCTCAGCAATAAAGCAAACATCCCTGTATTATCAACATTGTTCTCATCACAAGTCCAAAACATAGCCCCATACCAGCTACTAAGAAGAAATTTAACTCTACCCCAGCTAAAACCAGCACACGGACCTACGGTACCAGGCTGCTTGCATAAATAAAGAAGCCAGCAGAAAATCTTTGGTCTGAGCTCTCATCTCTCCAAATCTTCTCTGGTGTGGGGGCACAGCCCAGCAGGAAGAAAGGGTTAAGGAGCCCAAATCCCAGCTGCCCATGGAGGAGCAGCCCATGGGGCCCCGAGGCTGCACCTTGCTGCCTCAGCGGGCACTCCCTCTCTTCTGCCTGCGTATTATCAGGGCTGCTGCTTCCCTGGAGCCATGGCCATGGCCAGCAGTAGGACATGCTCTTTTCAGTGCTGGTCTCTCCTCCCTTCCACACTCTCCTCTTGTGCCCTTGCATTTGTGTTAGCTCTAAGGGCTCGTGGACCTGTTGTCTCTACGGTGCCATCCCTGTGGCTTTGGGCAGGAGCAGACCATGTGAACCACCGTGTCAGAGCTGGCCTCCCTGCTAGCACAGCCGTCACCAGAAAGGGCTCCTCAGGGCAGGGCCAGAAAGCCGGATGCCTCTTCCAAAGGTGGTGTCAGGACTATACCCAAGGAGCTACTCCCTCAAAAGGACTTTTGCTCTTCTGAGGTTCTCGATAGGTTCAGGGAAACAATCTCAGAGTCCCAGGGGGATCTGTTAGGGACTGAGGGCTGGACCAAGAGTTCCCTTCTTGGTGGCACATGTCCAAGCAGACAGCAGTTGTTCTTTGATTTATCTCCCTGGTGCTGTCCCACCTGCAGTGGGGTTGATGGCAGATGCCATCCTGGAGAGGAATTGGGAGGTGCCAGGAGAAGTCAGGGGATCTCCAGGCACAGTGTGTGAGTCTGACTTGGCAGTGAGTTGCACCTCCTAAAATTAGTGACCATCTGAGGTGGAGTGTCCTGGAAGAAAAGGCAAACCTGAGGAGACCACGGGCTAACGAGGGCTCTGCAATGCCAGAAAAGGCTGTGAGGAGCCAGCAGGCAATAGGACCAAAGGCTGGAGAGTGGTTCTTGAAAGCCTCTTGGAAAGCCCACGGGCTGGATCTACTGCAGCCGTGCCCTGCCCTTTGTGCCATTGCAGACACGCCTTGCTCCTGCCCAGCCCTGTCCTTGGCTATTGAGCATCAAGGGAAGATGGAAAGGGGCTCAGCAGCAGTGATCCCTTTCTGGCTGGGTCTGCTCCCCACCCTGACCAGCATGGCCAGTGCAGGCTCACCCAGTGGCCAAAGGACACCACAGCCCCCTCGCTCTGCAGAGCAGCACTGCCAGCTTGGGGCCTTGCAGGGAGCATGGAGAGGGAACCAGGAGTGGCTGGCCAGGCCAGCACAGACACACTCACCTGGCTCTCTGGAGGGCAGGGCTGACTCTGGAGAAGAGCAAGGCAGCATTTGTGTGCCTGCAGGGAGGAATCCATGACAAAGAGAAACCTCTTTCTGCAGGCACCCACTTGGAGCAGGCCGCTCTGTTCTGGAGCAGGACTCTTGTGCTGGCCTAGGGAGAGGGATGTTGTGGATGAATGATTTAGATCACTCAAAGAATCACCACCAAAGGTATTAGCAAAAGTGATTTTAATGTGAATTTGTGTGGTGGGTTGACCCTGGCCGGATGCCAGGTGCCCACCAAAGCCGATCTATCACTCCCCCTCCTCAACTGGACAGGGGAGAGAAAATAAAACAAAAGGCTCATGGGTTGAGATAAGGACAGGGAGATCACTTCACCAATTACTGTCACAGGCAAAACAGACTCGACTTGGGGAAAAATTAATTGAATTTATTACTAGTCAAATCAGAGCACGACAATGAGAAATAAAACCAAATCTTAAAAACACCTTCCCCCCACCCCTCCCTTCTTCCCGGGCTTAACTTTACTCCCGATTTTCTCTACCTCTTCCCCCCGTGAGCGGCACAGGAGGACGGGGAATGGGGGTTTGGGTCAGTTCATCACACGTTGTTTCTGCCACTTCTTCCTCCTCACACTCTTCCCCTGCTCCAGCATGGGGTCCCTCCCACGGGAGACAGTCCTCCATGGACTTCTCCAATGTGAGTCCTTCCCACAGGCTACAGTTCTTCACGAACTGCTCCAGCATGGGTCTCTTCCACAGGGTGCAGTCGTTCAGGAACAGACTGCTCCAGTGTGGGTCCCCCGCGGGGTCACAAGTCCTGCCAGCAAACCTGCTCCAGCCTGGGCTCCTCTCTCCACGGGTCCATGGGTCCATGGGTCCACAGGTCCTGCCAGGAACCTGCTCCAGTGCAGGCTTCCCACAGGGTCACAGCGTCCTTTCGGGCATCCCCTGCACCGGAGTGGGGTCCTCCACTGGCTGCAGGTGGATATCTGCTCCAGCATGGACCTCCATGGGCTGCAGGGGGACAGCCTGCCTCACCATGGTCTTCACCACGGGCTGCAGGGGAATCTCCACTCCGGCACCTGGAGCACCTCCTCCCTTCCTTCTTCACTGACCTTGGTGTCTGCGGAGTTTTTCTCTCACATATTCTCACTCCGCTCTCTCTGGCTGCAACTGCAACTCCTCTGTAACTTCTTTTCCCTTTCTTAAGTCTGTTATCCCAGAGGCTCTACCACTGTTGCTGATTGGCTTGGCCTTGGCCAGCGGCAGGTCCGTCCTGGAACCCGCTGACATTAACTTTATCGGCCATAGGGGAAGCTTCTAGCAGCTTCTCACAGAAGCCACCCCTGTAGCCCCTCCACTACCAAACCTTGCCACGCAAACCCAATACACTGCTGAAGAGTGCTGACTGTCACAAACATTCGCAACTGGCCCGTGCCGACCGAGGAGAGAGGCTAGGAGGCAAAGCAAAGAATTACAGAGGCAAATATTTATTCATGCACATGCGGTGTCCCAGCAAAATTGAGGCACCAGAATGTGGCTTTACACAGGGTTCTTATACCTTCAAACATTCAGATACAACATGATTTGACTGATCACTAACACCCACACTACTGATCACTAATCATAGTAAAACTTTGCAAAAGAACAATATTTCTGCAGCTTTCTTGCTGCTTGTCTATTGATCCAGCTGTCCCTGGAGTCAGCCTTGCTCGAGTGACTGATCTGTGATGCCAGACGATGCTGGGAGGGTTTCAAAGGGGTGTAAGAGGGGCTGGGATGCTGGCGTTACCTTGGTTGTCCCAGGGTATCCTTTACCCTTCAGGGACAGCTCTAAGCTTCCACAAAGCAAAGTCCTTCTTTCCAGGGCTGGGCTGTCCTATCGTTTCTTTTACTTAATCATGGACAATACCAAAGTCTCTAGTAAAATTCCACTGCCTCATAACATTGCAGTGTATAATGTGAACTAATATACAGTAACAAAGTGAATATCCTTTATACTATAAAGACTGATTGTTATAATATGTAGGGACTGGTCACATTATGTTATCCATTATTTTAGTACTAAGTTGAGTGCATAAGTTGATACAACACTACAAAGACACATATATAATTACAAAGCAAAATAAGAGAGTGAATACAACATCCAAAATGCTTTTAGTTCACAATCTTATACCCAAGTGTGGGAGCCAAGAGGTTAACCACCCAAATAGATGGAGGGGAGATGCCTTTCTTAATTCATGTATTACTTTGAAATGTGTCTTTACCTTATTTATATCAGTTTCATTTTTCTGGTCTGGATTTACATAAACCCAGCAGCTGTCATTCAATAACGCACATACTCCGTCCTCTGCTGCTAATAGGTAGCCTAAGGCTAATCGAGTCCCTCTTACCTTTTCTGATCGCCATGTGATTTCTTCCTGTAGGGCTGTCATACTATCTGCCGTTTCTTTAATGGCTTTTTCTAATTCTGTTGACACATTTCCAACCATGCTTTCTCGTTCAGCAACCCCTAACCATGGGATAAAAGCTCTTACACACAGGTGGAGCTCAGTGCCACATTCTGTCAGAGGGCTGTGATGCTTTTTCTCCCATATACCAGTAGTTATGAGCTCCAGAGGCAGAAGAGATACTGGTTCTAACCTGTGCGCATGGTATTAATGCACCGAGAGTACACTACCCAGCCCAGGTCGGGGGTCAATACTTGAATGCCCTTTCTCCACGTATCCAATATCGCTCAGGTAGCTGTGTAAATAGAGGAGTAGAATCCTCAAAGAAATCATAATCATGGTAACTATGTCCTGCAAAAGGGTTGGTGGGTACTGGCTCTGGTTGTTTAGGTAAACCAGTAAGGCTTGGACCCAGATTAGATGACTCAAACCAATCAGGATCCCATAGGAAACCAACATTTTACAGTTATCTTTCCTTTGATTATGGCTTCCTACAGAATACCGTGTTAATTTCTCTGCAAACATCCACATTGTTTGGGAGTTTGCAGAGCTCGATAAACTGCAGCCCAGAACAAATCTATGATGTGATGTAACGTTATAACAGGGTTTGTGTAAGGGTTTTGAAAGTATTATTCTTAGTACGAAAAAGCAAACAGCATATTGTAACAAAGAGAATTCTCTCTTGATTACACTGTAGTTTTCAGTAAGGATATAGTTCAGTCCATGTGCAATTCATAAGTAACAAATTACTTTCGACTTTCCTGTTGTCGAAATTTTTAGACAAGGTTAGCGAGGTCACAGCCAATCCACCAGCTCTGTGTAGGTTCCTGGCTATGGGTAGTTTTGTCATTTCCAGGGATGGATGTTCCTTTGGTGTCAGGAAGGTTTCCTGTTTCCAATTCTAGATCGGTCACAGCTTTCAGGAGGGAGTGATGGATCCAAGTCGGTTTTTCTTCCACCTTTACTGCTCAGAAAGGTGAGCAATGCCAGCAATGGTCCCTCCCACCAAGGGGATAAGTGTTCCTTTTTTTCATGTGTTTTACCCAAACATAATTCCTTCGACTGAAGCAAAGTTCCTTCTAGAGGTACTGGCTGTAGTAGCTGTGCCCAGGCCTGATTGTGATAGTGTTTCACAGGGAGACAGCTTTGTTGTTTGTTGAGGTCTTGCTAAATATGCATTAAGGCTAAAGGTAGTGCGTGCAAGAGGCAGTTAGCTATTTGGCTATGGCGTAAATTCCTGGCATGAACCAGTTCTTCAGCACTGTCTGGGCTAGTGCAGCTGTCCCCAAATGCCCTGGATGGTGATGCAGTTTTGCTACGGGAATCCGGTGTTGCTCAGGTAAAATAGGAAGGTTTTCCGTCCCTCTCTCTGGAGTCCTCTTCCCTGGGAGTCTTTGGTTGCTTCATACCTTCTCCAAGAGTCAATTTCTTCAGCAGGAACAGTCAAACAGATCTTTTCAGGAGCAGATAACACCAGGTCAGACTACTGGACTGCTTGTAAGCCTGGTGTTTTGTACGGCTGTCGTGCTGTGGCTTTAGCTGCAACATCTGCTAGATCTTTTCCTGTTTCTTCTTTTGTCCTTTCACCAGTATCGGCTGGCTGATGAATGACAGCTAGTTTTTGTGGCAACTGTCTAGTTTTTAACGGTTCAGTACTTACTCTCACGAGAAGTTATAAACCCGCGCCCCTTCCAGAACTGCCCAGTGGCGTGGCACACTCCAAAGGCATATCGAGAATCAGTGTATTTACAGTCTTGTCTTTGGACAGCTGGCAAGTCTTTGTTAATGCAATCCATTCTGCTGCTTGTTCACTCAGCTTTGGACTGAGTGGCGAAGGCTCCACGACTTTATTTTCAGGAGTTACTGAATAACCTGTAACCTGGTCACTGCTTAGATAATATGGGGACCCGTCTACACAGAGGTCAAGATCCAGATCTGGAAAGGGCACTTCTGTAAATATTTTTGAGTCTTTTGGGCTTCACAGGTTGTTACCACACAATCGTGATGTGGAGTTTCTTCCCCAGGTGGAGGAGTAGAGTAAGAGGGTTCAGTGTATGACATCACTTCATTCTTATGTGTTCCGCCATTAAGAGAATCAGCTCATAGCGATGTATTCGCTGTGGTGACAGTGCTGTGTGACAGCAGCATTTCAAGTCCATGTGGTACTTGTAGCACTAGAGGAGATCCAAGCAGCACGTTTTCACTCTGTTCAACTAGGAGTGCTGCGGCAGCTGTCCTAGGGACACAAGCAAAGGGTCCTTGAGCTGCCAGACTGTAGTGGTGTTGGCTGGGATAGTTACCTTTCTTCATGTACAAACAAGGTAAATGGCTTCCTGTAGTCTGGCAATCCCAGAGCGGGTGCAGTCACTAATGCGTGCCTCAAAAGCTCAGATGCCTTTACCTTGTCTGTTGTTCAGTGGATGGGTTCTCCAGCACCATGATCAGTAGGCTGTATCAGTGGATTTGCCATTTCCCCAGAAGCAGCTCTGCAGCAGCGGCAGAATCCTATAGCTCTTGAAAAGGCTCGCATTTGTTTTTAGTAACTGCTTGGGGAAGATTTTGAATGGCTTGACTACGGTGCTCAGGTAAACGACACTCCCCTTGTTGGAGAATGTATCCCAGGTGTTTTACACTTCTCTTACAAAAGTTGTATCTTATGTGGAGAAGCCCGATGGCCCTTCTCAGCAAAGGCCAACAGTAAGGTGCGGGTGTCAGCTCTATAAGATGCCTTGGCTACCAATAAATCATTAACAGATTGTATCAAAACCAGATCCATTTCTTTAAAGACAGCATCCTGCAAATCTTCTAACAAAACTTTAGAAAACTAGTGGAGGATGCAGGAAAGCCCTGAAGGAGCCTTGTCCATGTTAGTTGGATCTTTCCCCAGGGAAATGCAAAAAGGTATTGAGACTCCGGATGAATAGGTATACTGATTTCAGGTCGAAACAGTTGCCCCTGTACCTATTAGACAGGAGGAATTATGTTCATTGGTCAAAAGGTTTGAGACCAGATTCTCATGCGAAGAAGGGGAAAATATCTCCTATTCAGAGGCTCCTGTAGTGCCTGCACCGTAGGTCCCTGGTAGCTGTCAGTCCTGGGTGAAATCGAGCTGCCCCTGGTGCAGAGAGCAGGGCAAGACTGCAGCAGAGGATTGAGAGGTGCTGTTGGGAGGCCCTTTGGTCACACTGGGCACTCCTGTTTCCCATGGCCTTACTGTCCACAGTAATTACAACAGTCTCCAGTTCCTCGAGGTCCATTGCTCCTCCAATTTCCTCCTCTGACCTTACCTCAGAAAACCTCCGCGTCCCTGTCCCCTTAGTCCAGGATTGCCGTTTAATGCCGCTGCCAACTAGCTTTCTGTCCCTGTTCTTTCTTTTTTTTTTTTTTGCTTCAGCTGTCTTTCATCTCTTCCATTCCACACAAACGTAGCAATGCTGACTATTTCATCCAATCCTTTGCCCTGCCATCCTGGCACATGTTTAGAAAAATATTTCTTAATCTCTGAGGCTGACTGATCTACAAAAGAAAGATACGATTAAAGATCGATTTTCCACCTTCTCAGGGTCGACCCCTCCAAACAGTCTTCTTTGTTTAACCAATTGGGTATAATATTCAGAGAGGTGTTTGGTGCTTCTTTGCTGACATTCTTGGACCTCAACCCAATTTACACTCTTTCTAATGACTCTAACAATCCCCTTCTCTCTCTTTGCAGCATACCTCTGTTTGCTGGTAAGTTGGGGTCCCGCCCTGGGTCATTGCCTGGCCATGGGCTTCTGCCCTGTGCTTCCCTGGCCCATCTGCAGTTTGTCTCTCAGATTTTCAGTTTTTCATCTGCAGAAAAAACAGTCTCAAACAGTTGCTGCACATAGGCCCACGTAGAGTCATAAACACAGAAGATGCTGTGCGTGGTTTGTAGCAGCTTCTCTGGATCATCCCGCAGTCTGGGCATTTGTTGTTTCCCCAAAACCAAATCAGTGCAAATGGCAGGCGGCCTGTTCCCACAGAAAGCTGGCCAGGTTCCAGTCCTGGCCCTAGAATTTCTTCTCAGAGAGGTGCTAGCAAAGCAGAAGCAGTAGCACTAGCTGGAGCAGAAACCAGAGGAAAAGCAGAAAAAAGAGCAGTAGGATGGGCAGGTGGAGCTGAATGGGGAACATCCCTGGTTTTCCCATTCGGCTGAAGGTTTTATTCAATTTCCGACCCAGAGGGGAAACTTCTCTCTGATATTTGTAAATTCCAGAATGGAAAGAGCTCTTCTTTTTCCCGTTCATTCAGAGATCTTTACTTATTCTCTGCTCTGGAGGGAATTTTTTAGGTTTTGTTTGGGTTTTTTTTTTAATACCTGATATACCAACAGTCCAGTAATTATCCCAGATACCCCAATAGTCCATCTGTGATGGGAACCAATCCTTCAATTGCTGGGATAAATAGCTCAGCCTAATGTCATCAACAGAACCAGGCCGTGGCCACGTTTGGGACGCATCATCAAAGGTGGTCACTTCTGGCCAAATTTCCTGACACAGGGCTCGGGCTTTTGATGACCCAGCCATCCCATCAATGGATTTCCAGGGCTGCAGCAATTCACCTACCGGTGACCTCGTCACCATACTTTGTCTGCCTCCCATTATATAAAAACATCACCTTCTTACTGCCAAGCAAGATCCATGCTTCACTGTCCCTGTGCCCAAGTGTCTTGAGGGGAACTCACAAGCCCGCAGTGGAGACCATCAGGGTCTGGGTGGTAGTGAGAGGTTGGATCAGGTGAGTTGGCTGTGTCCCATCTGGGTCGCCAAACTGTTAGGGAAATTCACAACTGGCCCGTGCTGACTGAGGACTGAGGCTCGGACACAAAGTGCAGAATTACAAGCGTAAATATTTAGTCAATTGCCTGGGGTGTTCCAGACCAATTGGGGCACCCTGAATGTGGTTAATACAGAGGGTTCGTACACTCTTCAAGGCTTCAGGTACAACAGAATTTGACTAATCACTAATTAACACTCACACTACCCATTGCTAATCATAGTAAAACTTCACAAAGCGACTACTTCTGCAGCACCATCATCCATCAGCAGTCTTGTTGCTTGTCTATTGATCCAGAACATCCCTGGAGTCGGTCTTGCTATAATTACCTGTCTAAGATATCAGCCAACATTGGGAGGGTTTGAAAGATGTGTTCGAGGGGCTGGGCTGCTGGCATTATCTTGGTTTTCCAGGGGTATCTTTTATCTTCATGGAAAGCTCAAAGATACTGAGAAGCCAAGGCTTTGTTTCAAGGGCTGGGCTGTCCTTCTGGTCCTTGTGATGATCTGGTGTCCTTTAGTTTGCTTCCTCAAGCATGACTAACCAGTGTAGAATGCGAAATACATATATATTAAGAAACTTAATACACTTTCATACTAGAAAGAGTGGTTTGCATACTAGTTAGGAGGGAAATGTTCATAACACCATGTAGACACAGATACAGTATGGTTCCTCCAGGAGCTGCTCTTAGAACCTCTGTCTATCCAGGAGCTGGCTCTGGGATCCCCTCATCCTGCCAGTTCATCCCTGCACAGACAAGCACAAACACACGCACTGAGATGGCTCTCTCCAGCAGCAGGAAGCACTGGAAGCAGACTTTTTCTTTATCACACAGGAATAGCGTTGCTTGAGCGCTCGCGTAAGGCAGGCACATGCTTTCTCGCCGTGCTTTCTCCCCTGGACGCTATCTATCTCACGTACCCCCCCACCCACCACGTGTTGACCATGAGCGTTCAGCTCTCAGCTGACTCGTCGTCCTCCCCAGCAGAGCTCACATGTTCTGCTGCTCTCTGCCAGTAAAAGGCAAATTCCCCTCGGGGCGAATAACCCCATACCTCAGAACAGGCTGGCACCTGACCGGCAGAGCAGTGACTCTGAGGAGAAGGGCCTGGGCACTACAAGGGATGCCCTACGAGCCAGTAGAGTATGGACACTATGAAGAAGGCCAGCTGCATAGGAGGCTGCATGAAGAGGAGCGTGGGCCTCCCAAACCACCTGAGTTCTCATCCCCCTCAACTCAGCACTGGTGTGTCCCAGTGTGTGGCTCCCCATTTTGGAGAAGTAGGGAGCAAGTGGAGAGTGTTGAGTGGAGGTCTGCCAAGGTGGGGTTTGGGACCTAGTGCACCTGACCTGTGTGGGGTGGCTGAGGGAGCTGGAGATCTTTGGCTCAGCCGTGTGGAGGCTCGAGGAAGTACAGGAGTAGGCTGAGAGTGAGTGAAGGGTGATTTCAGAGATGATGGAGCTTTTCTTTGTAGTAACATACAGCATGAGAAGAAGTAACGCCACAAAGTGCAGCTGAGGAGGCCCAGACTGGACTAGGACAGGCATCGTGGGATCAAAAGTCTGAAGAAAGCTGGAAAGCCCCCAACAGATTGACTCTTCTCCCTTGGCTATGGCTGTTGTCTCTGCCACTGATGCCTATGAGGAAGCACCTTATCCTTACAACACGAGGGTCTCATTGTCTCCCCTTCCCCACCCGAGAGCCTGGGAGGTGTTGGACCGTAGTCTTGCCCTTGACATTGCACGTCCCCACGTTACACTGCCCCAGGAAGAGACCTGAGCAATGTGTGAGGGACAGGATCTCCCTTCCCAGGGTTTGGGCTCACGCCTTGGCCCTTTGGCTTAATGGAACACATCCAGGTTTCCTCAGAATCTCTTCCACCTTTACATTGCCTTTGTCTACCTGTCATCTGTGCCTCCAGTTCTGTGTTCTAACCAGACCCCAGGGAAGCTTTGTCAGTAATGGTCCCCAGTGGGACCCATTAACGCTCCTTGAAACTTTGGAGTTTGCATCTGACTTTGACTTCTGGAGAGGTTTCTTCAACTTCCTCTCACTGTCTGAGGTTCATGGAGTCGACACCAAACCCACCAGAGGGGTCATTAAAATGCCTTGGTCTGGTCCTGTGCTGCTGAGCTGTGCTGGGCTCCTGGGATGGAGGGAGCTCATGGCAAGCGGGCAGCGCTGCTGAGAGACAGCTCTGCCCAGGAGCAGCTCCTCTGCAAAGCGCAGCAGGGCTGAGGGCACTGCCTGCAGGCACCGAGGGGAGACGTGCAAGAAAGAGAGAGGTTAAAGGCAGTCTGGAATGGGAGGATGCTGAGAGCTCAACAGAGGAGAAATCTTCACAGCCCTTGACACAGGAAGTGACTGGGTGCAGGGCAATGCAGCTGCGGTTCGTGGAGGGATCTCCTAAAGCTGGCACAGCCCATAGCCTGTGGGATCTCACTCTGGTGTAGAGGAGGAGGATGTGCTCCAGAGCAGGGCTTCCCTGCTGCACCATCAGAGGGACAGGGCATGACGGCTGCATCTTTCCGGAATGGCTGCAGCTGGGTGTGCAGGCAGGGGTACCCAGGGCTGTCCTTCACAGCAGGGTCCCTGCACCTCAGGGGGCTGTGTGCTGGGCCAGGCACTCTGCCGCCTGCTAGGGTCAGCACTCAGCCTGCCTGGGGAGCTCCCCATGGGGCTGTGGGGAGAAGCTGTGGGTGGAAGGAGCGACCCCTGTCAGGGCAGGGTCCTTCTGCTGTTGAGAGGGTGCTGCATGGGTCGGGGCTGCTCACAGCTCCACATCACCCCACAACATTGGCAGAGGCAGCATTTTAAGAGGAAGGTTAAGGCAGGGGCTACCTTGAAGATGAAGACCTTTCCAGGGTCTGTGATCTCAGCTTTCTTCTAAGGGAAAGGGGAAAGGAGATGTCAGGTTTGGATATGTCACTGAGACTCCTCAACTGAGGGATCAGCACATCTGCCAGAAGCCTCCTCAAGTGCCTTCCCCCACTCCTCTGCCTCCAGGCAGCACCAGCATCACCTTTGCTTGCAGCATCAGTGCTGATCTGCCCTCGTGCTTAGGACCTGCTAAGAGGGAGATGGCTGTGGGCAGTGCCCTGCTGCCAGGAGGGGTCTGCAGGGCCGAGCTGAGCACAGAGCGGGTGGGATGGGGTCTGTGAGCACTGAGAGGGAGGAGACCTGGGGACAGAGAAAACAGCTCCCTGCAGGGACAGCTCCAGGCAGCAGAGAGCCAGGCCACCCCTCTGCATCACTCTCTGCTCAGCTGCCTGGGGAAAGAGAGAAGAGTTTGGAGAAAGGGACTTTGAAACTGGACTCCTGGGAGCTCACTAAAGTCCAGTTTCTTCTTCAAGTACTTTGTTAGTGAGGTCATCCTGCAACGGAGAGAGGTGTAATAAGCACAGGGCACCTGCATGGTGACCAGCAGGTCAGTCGTGGGCAGAGCAGCTCTCCTGACTGTGCATTAGGGCACAGGGAGCCCATTTGTCCCTCAGGACTCTGCAGTGTTCAGGCTGAGAGCAATGCAAAAGATGTTGTCTTCTGCCCCTCACAGAAAATGCCTTCCTCAGCAGCACAAACCTGAGCTCACAAAAAAGAGCTGAATGAAGTTCCCCCCAAAAAAGACAAGTATTTTTTAAGGGATTTTTTGGGAAACAGCATAGGACTGCCTCAAAGAAGTCTGCCCTAAAGTGTCAATGTTTTCTCCTCTTCCAACAGTCCCCCATGCCCAGAGTGAACTAATGTCCAACAGCAGCTCCATCACTGAGTTCCTCCTCCTGGCATTTGCAGACACGCGGGAGCTGCAGCTCTTGCACTTCTGGCTCTTGCTGGGCATCTACCTGGCTGCGCTCCTGGGCAACGGCCTCATCATCACCGCCGTAGCCTGCGACCACCACCTCCACACTCCCATGTACTTCTTCCTCCTCAACCTCTCCCTCCTCGACCTGGGCTCCATCTCCACCACTCTCCCCAAAGCCATGGCCAATTCATTCTGGCACACCAGGGCCATCTCCTACTTGGGATGTGCTGCCCACGTCTTTTTCTTTCTCTTCTTGATTGTAGGGGAGTATTGTCTTCTCACCGTCATGGCCTATGACCGCTATGTTGCCATCTGCCAACCCCTGCACTACGGGACCCTCCTGGGCAGCAGAGCTTGTGTCCACATGGCAGCAGCTGCCTGGGGCACTGCATTGCTCAATTCTGTGCTGCACACTGCCAATACATTTTCCCTACCTCTCTGCCGAAGCAATGTCCTGCACCATTTCTTCTGTGAAATCCCCCACATCCTCAAGCTCGCCTGCTCAGACACCTACCTCAGGGAAGTTGGGCTTCTTGTGGTTAGTACCTGTTTAGTTTTTGGATGTTTTGTTTTCATTGTGCTGTCTTATGTGCAGATCTTCAGGGCCGTGCTGAGGATCCCCTCTGAGCAGGGACGGCACAAAGCCTTTTCCACATGCCTCCCTCACCTGGCCGTGGTCTCCCTCGTTGTCAGCACTGCCATCTTTGCCTACCTGAAGCCCCCCTCCATCTCCTCCCCATGGCTGGATCTGGTGGTGTCAGTTCTGTACTCGGTGATGCCTCCAGCAGTGAACCCCCTCATCTACAGCATGAGGAACAAGGAGCTCAAGGATGCCCTATGGAAACTGATGACTGGATGTTAATCTGAAGCAATCAACTGCCCATCTTCTTCTGCAGAGCAGTTATAATGTAACTCATTACAGGCCCAGCTGGTCATCTGTAGTTTTTGGTGGTGGTGGTGGTGTTTTACTTGTGATAATGTTTTCATCCCCTTTCTAATTCACCCTCTGCTTTTCTTTTCTGACCAAGTGGCTGTGTAAACGAGGAGCTGTGCTGTCTGTGTGCTTAAACAAAATAAAGGGCCCTGCAGCAACTTTTTCTTTTCTGACATCCTTCCTCCAAGAACTTTTGGGAGCTGCAGGGACAATTGCTGTGTGCAGAGGTGGAGAGGAAGAGTGTCCTGACATGGCAGCACTGCCAGGGAGCACTTGGTCTTCCACAGCTGTTCTCTTTTCACTTCCACACTCTCTTTCTGATGCCTTAGGTTTGGTGTAAGGCCTGATTGCTCTGGCAGCTTGGTCTTAGTTCTGCTGCATGGCAGTCCTGTGACCGCAGGCAGGGACAGGCAATGGGCACTTCTGTGACAGAGCTGGCCTCGGTAAGAGTGGATCCATCATGAAAGGGGATCTTCTGAGGGCAGTGCCTGAAGGCTTAGGTCTTCTTCCAAAGTTGCTCTCACAAACATGCCCAAGAAAGTGGCCCGCAGAGGAAAACAGCAGTGTACAGCTAAACAGTGTGAGTGTGCAGGGTTGGGGCATGCAGCAGTGTCCTCGCACAGCCAGGCCTCCTGTGAGACCTGAAAGACCAGCAGAGCAGGGTGTGGTCTGTGCCCGTGTTCACTGGACACCCTGGGAAGCTGCCCCAGGGCAATCATCATGGACTAGCCCCTCACAGCCACCATTTCCAGCACTCGCCTCTCACCCCTGTTCGCAGAGGTTCTTTGACCCTCCACGGAGGGACACCAAATGAGTAGCTCAGAAGTCCATGTTGGCATTGTATGGATGAGATGTAAGCATGCACATCATGCGCGTGAGGTGAGATGAACCTGAGTGAGCACAAATGCCACCAGCTATTCCTAGGGCTTCCCTGAAGGCCTGAGAGACAGGCAACATCTTGAGGTCACTTCATGTTGGGAATAACATCCCATGGGAAACCACCTGAATGCAGCACTGGGATGTGTTCCTTGAATGGAGGTCCCTGTGTCCATTTCTCTTGCCTTGGGGCATCTCAGATGAGTGCAGAGCAGGGCGACACACGGCAGGGCTGAGGTGCCTCCCAGCCTCTGGGAGTGGCAAGAGGAGGCCAGAGAGACACGGTGACTCCTGCAATGCACTGCCTGTGCGTGTGCAAGGGAAGGGCTCGTGTCTCTGAACACATCTGTGTGCATCAGGAGTGCCTGAGGCCAGCTCAGCTGTGGACACCTGACAGAGCCCTGACACTGCTGTGTGACTCCAGGAACAACCCCCACCCTCCCAGTGAGATTCAGCTCAGCTGCCTTGGACAGGCTCATTGCAGGTGCTCCTGTTTGCTATCACCCTTGCCTGTGATTCTGGACTGTGCCCTCAAAAGTGCCAGAGCAAGGAGAGAGGTTGTGGGGTCCATGGAAAGGCAGACGTCAAAGTCATCTTCAAGAAGGACAGGAACGAGAATTGGGAGAATTACAGGCTGGTCATCCTACCTCCGTCCCTGGGAAGGTGATGGGACATGTCCTCCTGCAGCCGCCTCCAGGCACTTGAAGGACAAGAAAGGGATGGCTGAACCAAAATGGAGAGGGGAAAGTAGGCATGTTGTGTACAGGGATTTTGCAAGGCCTTTGACATGGTCTCCCATGGTGTCCTTAGAGCAGGTTGGTGCTATCTGGGCTGAAGAAGTGGACGTTATGGTGGGTGGGAAGTTGGCTGGATGATCAAGCCCAAATGTCGTCAGTGGTACAAAGTCCTCCGTGCAGCCAGTTACTAGCGGCATCCCTCAGTGACCAGCACTTGGGCCAACACTGTTGACCATCTTTATTATCCCCCTCTATGATGTGACAGAGTGCGCTTTCAGCTCCTTTGTGGATGATGCAAAGCTGGGGGAGGCCTTGAACAACCTCATCTAGTTCACCCTGCCTTGAGCAGGAAAGTCGGACACAATGATGTTCAGGGCTCTCTTCACACTTGCGTTAACCTGTGAGTCAATGAATCTTTCCCTTGAAGAGGTTTTTGAAAGTTGAATAGGCTGAGGAAGAAGGGGAAAAAAAGAGGCAGAAGAGGAGATATAAAATGTGTCAACACAAATACTTCAGTTCCTCTGAAGAATGTTTCTCCACTCCAATCGTTGGTAGGAAATATATTTGACAAATTTGCTAAAACAAGCATACTTTTATCCAGTCAGGTCTGTGCCATAAGGAGGGTGGTGGATGGGTATGGTATTATGAGGTTGCTTGTGTCTCAGAAACTCCTCATCCAGTAGGAAGGGTATGGCTGTGAAGGGGACTGTGAGGTCAGTTCTGTCTCTGGAGGTGCTAGGCAGCAGAAGGAACATGGCTGGGAAAGTACCTCTGCCCGAGTACCCCATAGGCCCTGTCCAGGAAGAGGGCTTGGATAGGGGTTGTCATGTCCATTCCGCCGAGTACATGATGGGACAGCCGCAGGCACATGGCTTGGTCGCGTCTATATGAGAAGCTGAAAGGCCAGCAGCAGTCATGTGGTTTAGAAGATCATGGTGAGGTTACTTCTCTCTGGTCAGGTGAAAGGCCACAAGAAGGCTAACGGGTTGGGTTGCCTGCTTGAAGGGTCCTTTCTGAGAGTCAAGCTTTCCTTGGTAGCGGGGAAAAGCAAAAGAGAGAGAAAAAAATATGACAAAGTGCAACTTGGAAGGTGGAGACTGGCTATCAGGAGGAAGTGTCACTCGAAGGGTACTGCTGTGGTGCAAGAGGTCACCCAGAAGGAGTGTGGATCAGCCCATGGCTTTGTGTTTGAAGGAACAGCCAGTGAGGGTGGAGATACACCAGTGAACGTACGGAAATGGTGAGGTGAGAGCAAGGCGGGGAAGCGAGATGGGTGTCTACAGCCTGCAGGGAAAGAGGGGCAGGTGTAGGACAGTGTAGAACAGCCTGCGGTGGAGATGGCAAAGGGCGCTGGCAATGCTGGAAGGCACCGACAGAACCAGGTTTCTGTCCCCATGGCTCTGGCAGTTGTCTCTGCCACTGAGGTCTCTGAGAAGACATGTTGTCCTCATGGCACTGGGCCTCGATGCCTCCTCGCAGCCCCATGGCGAAGCTGGAAGTTGTTGTGCCATTGTTGTCCTTCGCTCGGCCTTGCACACCCCACATCCCACGGTCCCAGGAAGAGCCCTGAGCCACGCGTGAGGGACAGGACCTCCCTTGCCATGGGCTGGAGATCAGGGCTTGACCTTTCTGCTTCATAAAGCAAAGCAAGGGTTTTCTCAGCATTACAGCCACCTGCACAGTGCCTTTGCCTACCTGCAATCACAGCCTCCAATTCTCTGCTCTAACGAGTCCCTGGGGAGGCTTTGTCAGTAAAGGCCCTCAGTGGGGCCAATCAGTGCTTCAAGGTACTTTGGGTTTTGCTTCTGACTTGGACTTCTTGAGAGGTTTGTTCAATCTCCTCCCAGTGTCTGAGGTTCATGGATTCAGCACCAAATACATCATGGGGCTCATTAAAATACAGAAAGCCTAATGAACTATTTCTCTTCCTAATTTCTTCAAGTCTTCAAGCCCTGTACAGCTAATTGGAGTCATTTCATACTGTAGAGAAGGAGGAAGATTTAAGTGCACCTAATAAGAATGAGGTTTTTTAAAGTATATTTTTAATTACTTTTCATTTTAAAGAAGAGGTGATAGAAGCTTTCTCTGATTAATATTGATGCAGAGTGTCTCCTCAGGAGGTCTGGGCAGGTAGGAAAAGCAGTCCCTTGAGGTCTGACACTGTATGGAGAACTTTGCTCCTCACCTCCCCAGCCTCACCATTTCTGACATTGGCCACCTGGGACTTGCATCACTCTTCCTTGCATCAGACTTCTCCACTGAAGTCTGCAGCTGGATGTTACAGCTCCTTTGCACCATCTCCCGCCTGCTCTCCTTAGAGAACTGGCTGCACACAGGCACAGAAGATTTTTTCCTATTTGTAAGACAAGAAAAGTAAAGCATGATCACTTTTCATAAACAATCAAACACACTCTGTAACCATAGGCTCAGTACAAGCTGCCTCTAGTGAGGTTGCCTTTTTACAAAGGATAATCTTGTCAGAAATGTTTTAGATGGGTAGATACAAAAAGCTGGATAGAAACATAACTAAAAAGTTGGCTACAGAGAGAATTAGACTACTGAAAGACAGGCCAACTTTTACTCCCTGAACCTCCAAGCAGCAGCATAGGTGAGAGGGATGTGAATGAACAAAGAGTAAGGGAGGAGAAAAGTGGAGAATAATGGAAAGGGCCTTTGCCTCGGCCATCTGCATCTGACAAGATGACTTCAGAAATGGTCATTGTATCAGGACAGGTGCAAGTATATGAAAGATCAGAGAAACTAAATACACCATAGAACAGGCAAAATAGTGGTAGGAGTTACAGGGGAAGATGATTGATATTTCTTTGGAATATCCCTTTTGAATTGGGATTAGTAGAGGTCTCTTGTGAGTGAGGACATGCCAATGCTGCACCATCTTTGAAAGGGGCCAAAATGCAACCCAGGGAACCACAGGCTGTACAAGCTGCTTTGGTGAGGAGGGGCCATCAATGAGAGGCCTCTTGAGTGACATTTCTGGGCACCTAAAAGAGAAGAATGTGTCCAAAAGCAGGCAGCATGGACTTACCAATGGTAACTCATGCCTCAGTAAGGCAGTGGTGACAGTAAGGAAAGCTCTCAGGTTTCCGTGACCATGGAAGCAAGTACGTCAATGTTAGCATAGTCAGAGCAGCAGCAGCTTTCTTGTGCTGCTCCAGGCTGTGTGGCTCAGATGCAGGGCTACTTGACAGGTATCCCCAAACAGCCCTGATCATTTCCTTTGCTTCCCCATTCATTCCCTGTTCACTCTTTCCCCACCTCTCCAGTCCTACTCTTTAACCTTATCCACTCCCGTGCAAAAAGTCAACCCCTTTTCACCATTTCCCCACTGGCGCTGCATTTCCTCACTTTGCACCCTCCTTTCTTGTTTCGGAGATGGTTATCCCGGTGCTTTCTACCTTGATTAGCAACTCCATGACACTACTACTCTTTTCTTATCTGTAGTGTCCTGTCGCTGCTTAAGTTCTGGTCTTGTTAGAGGCATCATGCCTCAGGAGGGACATCAGCACATGTACTTTGAATGCCTGCCTGCTGGAGGTTCAGTCCAGAGGGACCTTGACCCCCCTGGGGATTTGGCCAACAGAAACCTGAAGGCTGAGAAGGAAAAGCTGCAGAAGAACTCCAGGCAGCAGCATGGGCAGTGACCATAGCAGCTAAGGAGTGCCCTGAGGAGAAGGGCCTGCGAGTCCTGATGGCTGCCATATGAGCCAGTGGGCTTTGCCTTTCAAAAGGGGAATGGAGAGACTGGAGAGGGTGCGGAGGAGGCCTGCCAAGATGGAGTGAGGAGCCTAAAGCAGGAGCTGTGAGGAGAGTCTGAGGGAACTGGGCCTCTCTAGCCTGCTGAAGTGGAGGCATGGGGCAACCTCATAAGAGCCTACACCTACGTGGAGAGATGATGGAGCCAAGCTCTCTTCTGCAGTGGCCAATGATATGACAGAGGCAACAGCCACAAACTGCCTCTTGGGAGCTTCAGGCTGAGCCTCAAGAAAAGAAAATGGACTAGGAGGAGCGTTGCTGTGATCTCCACCTTTGGAGCTCTTCAGGTTTTGAGCTCCACAGCCACAGCCAGCCTGGAGGCTGGACTAGAGACCCCCAGAAGACTCTTTCCCACCAACCCTTCCAAGAGCCTGTGCCTTCACCACGTGCCCTCTGAGAAAAGATGAAGGTGGAGGTGAGGGTCTCTGCATCATATGCTCATAGGAGAATTCAGGGTGGAAGGCAGCTAAGGAGGTTGGTAGTGCAACGCCCAGCTCCAAGCAGGGCAAGCTCTGAGGTCAGACCAGGTTGCTCAGTACATGCCAGCATCCAGAGAGAGAGCTTACACGTGAAGCAGGCACCTAGGCCACCATTACAGACATGGAGATGAGGCATTTGACCAGCTCCGTCAACACAGCTGACAGTATGCCATGCCTCCTGAGATTCCTGGGAACATCCACCTGCTTGTCCAGAGGAGTGCCTTCCTTCTGCAGTTTCCTGGCATAGCTGCAGAGCATGGGGTGCTTTAGGCTGTAAACAGAATTGAAAGAAAGCCTCTGCCTTGGGTACTCTCAACTGAATTGCTGAAAGAGCAAGGATGGAGGGATCTCAGCATTTGCAGGTTCCTGTGGGAGATGTAAGGCCTCCAAGAAAGGAGCTGAAGAGAACACTTTAGAACTAGCATAGCCTTTAGATCATTTCGGATGTGATGGCTCGCTCCCCCAGCTCAATCATTGGCACCCACAAACCTCACCTGCTCTTCCTTTCTCTCCTCCCAAACCCTGAGCAAGGGACAGGAGGAAAGGCAGCAGAAAGGCCCTTAGGGCTCTGTGAATGAGCTGGGGTCTGGCACTTGGCAGGGCCACAGTGTCATTGCAGTGGACCCCCAAGAAAGAACCAAGGTGGGAAGTGAGTGTGCAAGGCTGAATCCACAAAGTCCACGGGCAGGTGTCGTGGTTTAACCCCAGCCGGCAGCTAAGCACCACGCAGCCGCTCGCTCACTGCCCCCCCACCCCTGGGATGGGGGAGAGAATCAGGAAAAAAAACCTCGTGAGTTGAGATAAAGACAGTTTAATAGGACAGAAAGGAATGAAAAACAATAATAATAATAATATGACAATAGTAATACTAAAAGAATTAAACTATACAAAGCAAGTGGTGCACAATGCAATTGCTCACCACTCATTGACGATGCCCAGTTAGTTCCCGAGCCGCGATCCCCCCTCCCAGTTAACTCCCCCCAGTTTATATACTGGGCATGATGTCATATGGTATGGAATAGCTCTTTGGCCAGTTTGGGTCAGCTGTCCTGGCTGTGTCCCCTCCCAGCTTCTTGTGCCCCTCCAGCCTTCTTGCTGGCTGGGCATGAGAAGCTGAAAATCCTTGACTTAGTATAAACACTACTTAGCAACACTAAAACATCAGTGTGTTATCAACATATTTTCCTACTAAATCCAAAACACAGCACTATACCAGCTCCTAGGAAGAAAATTAACTCTGTCCTAGCCGAAACCAGGACAGGAGGATGCAAAAAAGAAAAGCATGGCCAACAGGGAAAGGATTAACAGAGGTGGTGGGCTGACCCCAGCCAGCTACTAAGCCCCCACCCAGTTACTTGCTTGCTCCCCCAACAGCAGCGTGGGGAAGAGAATCGGAAGGGTAAAAGCAAGAAAAACTCATGGGTTGAAATAAAGAGAGTTTCATAAGTGAAGCAAAGCTCCATTTGCAAGCAAAACAAAAAAGGAATTCAGTCACTACTTCCCATCGGCAGAGGATGTTTCGCCATTTCCATTAAAGCTTCCAGGCCTTCAGCATGATGACTTGAGAAGACAAATGCCATAACCACAAATGCCCCCGATCCTCGTCCTTTCCCAGGCTTTTACTGCTGAGCATGACGTCATCCGGTATGGAATATCCCTTTGGTCAGTTGGGGTCAGCTGTCCCAGCTCTATCCCCTCCCAGTTTCTTGCCCAGCCACAGCCCACTTGCTGGCGGGGCAGCGTGAGAAACAGAGAAGGCCTTCCTGTTGTGTAAGCACTGCTCAGCAATAGCTAAAACATCGGCTTGTTATCAATACTCTTTCAATCACAAATCCCAAACTTGGTACCTTACTGGGCTGCGATGAAGAAAATTAACTCCCTCCCAACCAGCCAGGGTCGGATGGACTTTTTGGGAGCTCTGAGGTGCTACAGTGAAGAACTTGAGAGGGGGGAAAAGGGAAGCAGGAAAGGAAAGGGGAGGCCAAGGATGTCATTGGTGCTCTTTGGGGTGCCGGTGATGCAGCCTTGTACCTGATGGGAATTATTGCCACAGCCAGAGGGAACCTGAGTGCTTTCCTTAATGTTCCGGCCATGAAGGGGAAGGAATGGAAGTGTCATCCAGGCTGGAAGGGACCTTGGAAGATGTCTGTAGACAAGCCAACTCAAAGCAGGGTCACATGGGGTTGCTCATGGTTTTATGCAGGTGGTCTGAGACACTTCCAGGGACGGAGGCAGCGCACACTCTCTGGGAAACAGCTTCCCGTGTCTGACTGTCCTCATGTTGCAAAGGTTTCTCCCTGTATTGAGCCTGACCCTCTCGTGCTTCAGCTCATTGCCTCCTGTGCTCCTGTCTTGCACCACAGTGACTTCTTGGAAACCTCACCGTCGGCAGTGCAAGGCTGTTAGGTCCTCGCCCTCAAAGCCCTCCGTTCTCCAGGGTGAACAAGCCCAGCTCCTCCCCCTCTCCTAACAGGGCAAGTGCTCCAGCCCTGACCATCTTTGTGGCCCTTTACCGAACTGCTTCCAGTTTGCCAATGTCTCTCTGGCCTTGTGGGGCACCAAAACCTGGGTAAGCAGTCTGGATGTGGTGAAACAAGTGGTAAGCAGAGGGAGCTAATGACTTCCCCTGGCTGTGCTCCTGCTCGTGCAGCCCAGCGTGCTGTTGGCCTCCATGTTGATGGCTCATCTTTTGCCTAATGAAACCCAAGGACTCACCTAGGCAGTCCCTGCCCTATCTCATTGCAGAGCTTTGGTCTACTTCAGGGGAAGGACTTTGAATTTGTCCTTATTGGATACCATGAGGTTCCTATTGGTCCGTGCCACCGGCCTGTCTATGTCCTTTGTGGTGGCAACCCTGCCCTCCAGTGTAGCGTCTGCTCTCCTCAGTGTGATGTCTTCTACAAATGTCATGAAAAATCACTCTCGCATTTCCTCCAGGTCATTAAAAAGACATGAAGCAGGGCAGGTTGCCAATAGAGCCCTGCAGGACCCGACTAGCTAGATGCCTCCAGGCAGAGGACCACGTATTGTCCATGTACCTCCAAGCTCACCTCTCCAGCTGGTTTTTACCCATCTGCTTATCCCCCCTTGCAGGCCATAATATCCTACTACTGAATATTGCAGGGGACGATGCTGAAAGCCTTGCTGACCTCCAGGTAGAAGAGCACCACTGCTCTCCCCTGTCCAGCAATCCTGCCCTTCCTTCCGAAAAAGCAAAGAGCTGGCCGGGCACAATCTCCTGTGGGTAAATCCAGTCGCCTGCCTTTCAGACACCCAGAAAGGGGATCCGAGTGGACACACTCAGGGGCACAGCCTGCTCAACCTTTGGGCATTTTTGAAAGGTGCATGCAATGTTTGGGTGCTCCCAGTCATCAGGAAGTTCCCCAGTCTCCATGACCTTCCAATGATGATTGAGAGTGGCCTCACTCTGACATTGGTCTGCTCGCTCCTTGGGATGCCGCCCCTCCAGCCCCACGGACTGGAAAGGACTGAGTTTGCTCCAGTGACACCGGAATTGATCCACGCCCACTGCTGGTTGTTTTCCTCCAGAGTCCTGCCTCAAGGAGCAAAGGTTTGGGAGACCTTGCTGGGGAAGACTAAGGCAAAGAAACATAGAGAATAATCTCAGATCTATCTACACTTGCTCTTACTAAGTTCAGCAGTGACCACACAGTATCTTGGATTTTTTCTTTAACTGTTTTGGAAGCAGTAACAGCTCCTCTGGATGCCCTTGAACCTCTTGCAGGGGCCCACACTCAGGAGGCCTTGGCTTCCCTAAAATCACCCCGATTTCTAAATTCCTCCTTGAGTCCCTGCATCCACATCCTGAATGCTTCTTTTCTTTTCTATGGAGCTTCTTGATGAGTTCCTTCTTTAGCCAAGCTGCTCTCCTGAAATGCCTGGTTGTTTTCCTGCTTATGGTGTGGACAGTTCTTGTGCTTGGAAGATGCTTTCCTAAGAGATCAGCTGTACTGAGCTCTGCTGCCCTTGAGTGCCGCTGCCCATGGGACTACCACTAAAAGTCCCCTGAACGGTGGTGTCAGGGCCATTAAAATCTCCCATAAGACTTGGGGTCATGGATCTGGAGACTTCCATGGCTTCCTGAATAAGCCTTCCTCCACTTCCTTCCCCTGACTGCAGGTGCTTGGTCTCCCACCAGGATGTCCTACTAACAGACCTCTCCTCTGACCCTCACCCACAAGGCCTCACCCAACCTGTTGCACAGCCCAGGGAGCAGCTCCATACATACAAGCAGCTCCTGCACACAGAGGGCATCTCCCTCCTCATCCTCCTGGCCCATCTCTCCTGAAAAGCCCGTAGGCACCGTTGCAGCCCCACTAGCAGCGTGAGCTGTCCACCACACCTCACCGTTTCTTCCATCATATCAAAACTCTGTGATGGCCCATGGGACTCCAGCTCCTCCTGGCTGTGCCCCAGGCTGGGGGCATCGATGCACGTTTGGGCTGCAGCACCTCAGCTGTGGCACTGCAGCCCAGCTCAGACTTGTCACAGGCAAATCCGGTACCACGTGCCCAAGACCCAGTGTGTGCAAGTGCTGTGCTTGAGACCAGAGACACGCTGGAGGGGATGGCAGACGGCAATGTGAAGGCACCAAAAGAGGAAACCCTGCTCCCCGCAAGGCCAGAAAAGCAGCGCTGGGCTCTGGAGCCCTGGCAGGAGAAGCCTTTGCTGTCTCTACTGTTGCTGAAGCTCCTGAAGGCCTGTGGTGGAGGTGAAGCTGATCTCCAGGAGCAAGATGCTGCTGAAAATGTCCTTGGGTGTGGACATCCTGTGAGCCAGGAACACTGTGAAATCCTTGGACGGTTCCTTGGTTGTATCATCAAGTGGAGGAATAAAGGACGGCTTGAAGAAGAACGGGCAGAGTTTGAGAGTAGGCAAATGAGCGGAGATCCCAGTGTGATGGGCTTCCTGTTCATGAACTGCCCTGCATCGACTGGGTGGAGATGGGTCAGACTGTGCCTCACTGCAGTGCTGGGATTCAGTCAGTGGCCAACAGAAAGCGAATCTCTCTGAGATGCCACCTGGGCTTGGGCAAAGGCATCAAATCTGTCTGCAATGCTGCCTGAGGTGTCTGCCACGCAACCGCTCTGGACGTGGATGCCTTTCCCGTAGGTCCTGTGCTGCCCCTACCAGCCACACGCAGTTGTGCTGGAGAGCCCTGGCATCTCGCATAGCACCACAGGCCTGTATTTGGCCATTGAGAACCTGCCCTGAATTAGGTGAAGCAACGGGGGGATGTCCATGAGCCAACTGCCATTACAGTCAATGGAGATCTAGGAAATAGAGCTGATGGAGAAGAGAAGGAGAGGGACTTAGCTCCATTTGGTCACCTGACTACCTCTATGGCTGCTGTGGACATCAGGAAAAGGGAAGCTTTTAGTGTCCTAAACGTAAACATCTGCTGTCGTTTCGGTGTACCAAAGGAATTCCCACCGGGCTCCAAGACGATGCCCCCAGACACTGCCCCGTCTCTCAGCACTGCTCCCTGAGAGCTTGCAGTCACCTGCCCATAACTTGGACAACCTCTGGTGTCCCCTCAGATGTCACCAGGTGTTCCCACCTGAACAACTCCCTCAATCAGCATTACTTAGCATGGGAGCTGAGAGAAGCAGCTCACATGCAGGTGCCTGTTTTGTGCCCACGTGAACTGAGGCAAGAGGAATCTCACCTCCTGTGGGCTGGTGCTGTGCACGAGAGGGAGGTGAGCCCTCTTCTAGGAAGTCCCCAGGACTTCCAACTCAGGATGGGATGCCTCGAATGAGTCAGCTGAATCCCTTGCCTCAGCAGGGGTCAAGGAGATCCCTCCCTGTCACTGGCTGGTTGTCCTGTCAGATGATGGGCCAAGGAAAGGCGATTCTCATGCGCCCAGCTCTGTCTTTGACAGGAGAAATGACACAGTTGGAAAGCAGTGTCTCTCCCCAGCTGAGGGAGGGAACATCAATGATTGCTTCAGCGTGTTTCACAGCAGGTTCCCCTGGAGCCCCAGGGACATCTCAAGGGAGTCCAAAGAGGGCCGAGAAAGAGATGCCTTGGGCTGGTGCTCTAATGCTGAGCTGGGTTGTCCTCCTGGGACGGGGAGCTTACGGCAAGCGGGCAGCACAGCAGAGAGACAGCTCTGCCCAAAGCGCAGCAGGGCTGAGGGCACTGCCTGCAGGCACCAAGGGAGAGGAGCGAGGCAGAGAGAGGTTAAAGGCAGTGTGGAGTGGGAGGATGGCTGAGCTCTCACTGGGGCAGAAATCTTCACAGCCCTCTCTACGGTAAGTCTCTGGCTGCAGGGCACTGAACCCGGTGTTCCTGGCGGCATCTCCGAGACCTGGTTCATCCCACAGCCTGTAGGACCTGGCAGGAGGATTCTCACCGTTTCCCTAGTGCAGAGGAGGAGGACGTGCTCTTGAGCAGGGCTTCCCTGCTGCACGTCAGTAGGACAGGGAATGATGGTTTCCTTGTCTTGGGGATGACTGCAGGGGTAGAAAGCTGGGTCTGCAGCCAGGGGTGCCCAGGGCTCTCCTTCTGCGGAGGGTCCCTGCGCCCCTGGGGATCACCCCCAGGGCATTTCCAAGGAAACTTTTCCAGAGGATGGTCAAAGTGGGGATTACCTGAAAGGGAAGGAGTCCGTGCTTTGAGAGTAGTCCTCTTGGTTGGCTGGGTGGGCAGTGGGAGATGGGAATTTATTTTTGCACTCTTGAGAAGGCACGGAGATGCCCCTTCTCTTTCGGAGTTATCTATCTGAGCTGCTCCTTAGCCCTTGTACAGAGAGAGATGCCCCCGGGGCAGTTCCCCGCTGCCAGGAGGGGTTTGCAGGGCAGAGCTGAGCACACAGTGAAAGGGATGGGGCTGTCTTTCTGTGAGCACTGAAAGGGCAGAGCCCTGGGCACAGAGAAGCAGTTCCCGGCAGAGACAGCTCCAGGCAGCAGAGACATTGTCAGAGGGGGAGAGGGAGCACAGCTCAGAAATGTGGGGGAGGGGGGATTCAGGCACCTCCCCGCCATCCCCTGCAGTGCAAGCATCTTCCCCGGAGCAACTCCGTGGTCTCTCCCTCCCTCACTGCCTTGCTCCCTACCCTCAGCATCACAAGCACTTGGCCATCGGTTGCCTTCCCAGCAGCCCGACCAACAAACAGCGGGGTGGGGATTCAGGTTCAGCTGAGACACCAGCACTATGGGTCCTGCCATGCCGATTTTTCCATGGAGGAAAAGCAACCAAACCCCCTCCCCAGCCTTTGGGGCACTGGGCACTAGAGTGTGTGGGGCTGGAGAAGACCTGGCCCTCCCTTCAGGGCAGCCCATCTTGAGGACATTTGAGTCCTTCCCTGGGGGTCCTGCTGGGCTGCAGGCTGCCTTCCAGAAGGTCACAACTCACCCATGGCAACCTTGTGTTTTCCAAGTGCCCAACAGAGAAGACACGACGGGGCTGAGGCCAAGGAAATGCTGCTGGAGGTCTGTCTGGGCAGCTGGAATGAGCCCTCTGTGTCCCTGGCTGGGAAGGGAGAGATGAGATCCTCCTCAGGTACGATGAGATGGGAGCAGGGGTTTGGAGATGTGCACTTGGAAACTGGATTCCTCTGCTCTCAGCAGTATCCTGAGTATTTCTTTTGGGGAGAACACCGCAGTGTGATAGTCCTCCAGCTCAGAAAGCTGCCAGCACAAGGCAGCTGAGACCAGGGCTGATGGACGACCGGCTGTCCTCCCTCTGCACTAAGGGACAGTCCCTTTGCCTGTCAAGACCCACAAGGTTTCACTTGGAGTGCAGCAGGAATGCCAACGATTTCTGCCTTAAAAACACTCCTCAGGTGTGGTGGACAACTAGAACAGAAGAAACAAACCAAAATCCCCTCAGCTCTGCTGTGCCCTCAGGTGAATTGGGAGCAACAATGCGGAAATCACCTTTGATATCAAAAGTGGATTTAACCTGAGATCACCCATGTTTCCTATTTACCTGTAACTGTAGGGCAGGGATTCAGGGCAATTGTACCTGATTGTAGGGGCACATCTTCTGGAAAGGCGAGGCAGTCTTGGAGGATTCTATGAGAAACTGAATAGATTTTGCTCAGATAAATCTGTCCCAAACTTATTGATGCATTTTCTCCTCTGGACAGGCTCCCATGGCCAGGGAAGAAAATGTCCAACAGCAGCT